>NC_134545.1:66645016-66948046 GCF_050624435.1 Tenrec ecaudatus
GTGTCATCGCTTGGGAAGTTTCTCTAATACAGTGAATTTTTTTGTAAAAGCAGTTTCACTCAAACATTGCTTTTTGTGATGAACAATTTTTTAATCATTCTATTGGGGGCTCATACAACTCTTATCACAATCCATACATACAATTTTTACATTTGTGGCCATAATCATTCTCAAAAAATTGCTCTTTACTTGGGTCCTTGATATCACCTCCTAATTTTTCTAATCATTCCTCTCCCTCCCTCCCTCCCTCCCTCATGAACCCTTGATAATTTATATATTATTATTATTTTATCTTACACTGTCCGATGTCTCCCTTCACCCACTTTTCTGTTGTCTTTTGCCCAGGAAGGGGGTTATATGTAGATCCTTGTGATTGGTCCCCCTTTCTACTCCACCTTTCCCTTCCCCTCTTGGTATCACTACTCTCATTATTGGTCCTGAGGGGTTTATTTGTCCTGGATTCCTTGTTCCTATCTGTCCCAGTGTACATCTTCTGATCTAGCTGGATATTTAAGGTACAATTGGGATCATTATATAGTGTGTGGGGGGAGGAATCATTTAAGAACAAGAGGAAAGTTGTATGTTTCATCTTTGCTATACTTAACCCTGACTGGCTTGACTCCTCCCCATGACCCTTCTGTAAGGGGATGTCCAGTTGCCTACAGATGGGCTTTGGGTCTCCACTGCACACTCCCCCTCATGTACAATGATATGATTTTTTGTTCTTTGATGCCTGATACCTGATCCCATTGACACCTTGTTATCGCACAGGCTGGTGTACTTCTTCCATGTGGGCTTTGTTGCTTCAGAGCTAGATGGCCACTTGTTTATCTTCAAGCCTTTAAGACCCTAGACGCTATATCTTTTGATATCGGAGCACCAACAGCTTTCTTCATTACATTTGTCTTCAGTGATCCTGTTGGGAAGGTGAGCACCATGGAATGCCAGTTTAATAGAACAAAGAGTTCTTGCATTGAGGGAGTTCTTGAGTAGAGGCCCAATGTCCATCTGCTACCTTAATACTAAATCTAGAAATATATCCATGTAGAACTATCTCCCCATTGTCATATATAAATATATTTAGATATGTACATGCCTGTATTTAGACCTCTATAAGTGCCCTTTGCCTCCTAGTTCTTTCCTCTATTTCATTTTACTTTCCTCTTGTCCCACTATCATGCTCAGCTTTCATTTGGGTTTCAGTAATTCCTCTCAGTTACATTGCCTTTGATCAAGCCCTACCAGGCCTCCTACACCTCCCTCGCCATGGATTTTGGATCACTTGTTATTCCCTTGTCCCTGGGTTTGGTAACACCATTTCCTTTCCCCCACCTTCCCCTCTCCTATGTCCCCCAGAACCATCGTTCCCATTGTTTTCTACTCTAGATTGTTTATACTACCTATCTTATCTAGATAAACCTGCAGAGATAAAAATATGCACAAAAAACAAGACAGGACAAAACAGAAACAAAAGAAAATAAAACAATAACAGCAACAAAAAATCACCCCAAAAAAGAAAAGTCTGTAAACATTTCAAGGTCTGTTGATTGACCTTTAGGAGTGTTTCTAGTTGAATCTGATGCGGTACCATACTTTGCCCCCAAAGTCTATTTTTGGTACTCCCTTGGGACTTCTTTGCTCTGTTCCCCTTGCTGTTCTGTTGCACACACTTAGTGTTTTGCCTTGGTGTGGTGTGGCCAGATCGGGCACAATTCCCACACTGTGTCTCCAGTGTTGTCCAATGTGGGACTATAGGTCAGTGAGGGTGTCATGTCTCAGAGTGGGGCCGGCCATATGATCCTCTCTGTGCATTGGCTGCTCTGAGCAGGGATATCATTCTCAAGGCTTGGTGGGCCATGATGTGCTCTACTTTCTCTTCCTCCCACCTTCATTTGCTCCCGTGTGCTCTGATCAGACATGACCCTCACTCTCAGTTGTAGCTTCAGTGCTGTCCCTGAAGTAAATTCTTCTGTGGGGAGGGAGTATGGTCCCTCTTTCCCTGCCCTTGGGTGGGTTAGTGTTAGTGCCTGTTTCCCTACTACCCATGTCTTTCTTTTTTTCCTTTCCCCCTCCTATTTAGTTGGCTACCATATTTATGCCTGGATTTGGTCTGACCCTGACCTACTACCTGGTCCTCATCGCAGGAATGTTTGTATATAGTAGCTTTTTCCCTATGCCCAACTGTGCAGCTGTGACATTTTGTTTCCTGCTTAGGAAAAAATGCTGTCGAAACTGTTGTGATGTTGAACAAATGTAAATTGACAGAACTATGGGAAAAACTCAATTGTAAGAGTGATCTTATTTCAAAAAGGTAAAATCTCAATTTATAAGAAACCTCATTCTGGACGTCTTATCAGCTTTCCAAATATATGAAAATGGTGACTTTTAGGTCATTCTACCAGGTCAGACTGTTAATCTAGCTTTCTATTTAGAGGTTCTTAAAACATTTCATAACAGTGTGTGACAAAAAAAGGCCTGAATTGTGGCAGATGGGGGACTGGATTTGCCGCCAAGACAATGCAACTGTTCACAGAGACATATCAGTGCACCAGGTTTGGCTTAAAAACAGCATGCCTCTCTAGCCCCACCCACTTTACTCGACCTTGCTCTGTGAGACTTCTTTTTGTTTTTGCGAATGAAGAAGGACATGAAAGGACAATGATTTTATGACATACATGGAGAAAAATGATGGGGTGCTTTCAGTCATCTAAACAGATGAATTTAAAGTGTTTCCAAGAATGGAATCGCAGATTTGACATATGTATGCTCTGTAATAGAGAGTATGTTGAAGGTGATAAGCTCGTTTTGTAAAAAAAAAATACATAGGTTTAAAAAGCCAATTCTTGTTTGTTGGGGTACCCCCTTGTATTTTGTCCTTCTGTATACCCCTAAATAGATATTGCAAATCCTAACTTCTAAATCTTTGGATATAATCTGATTTGGTAATGGATTATCTTTGTTCACCCATGAGATTAGATGTTTGATTTATCTTGGACCATTCTCTTTATGATATCAACATATTAAACAAGAAGAGAAATGAAGAAAATAGATTCTAAGCCACATGAAGAATGCCCCAGAACAAAAATTACAAAGTGACAATGACCTTCTACCTCTGCTGACTGAGATAAACCCATTAGGATCAGAACCCTGAACTTGAATCTCTACTCTCCTAATTGTGAGAAAATAACACTTTTGTTTGTTATGGCTGCCTAATTTTTGGCATTTCTATTACAGCAGTAGCAGATAACTAACATAGCATGTTTCACAAATATGTTAGGCCTGGTTGATGAGAAAAACAAATTCAGACACCCTCATATATATACAAGAGAGAGCTTTGTATCAAGAGACATTGTATATCAGGAAAACATCCCAGCCCAGTCCAACTCAAATCCATAAGTTCAATACTAGTCCATAAATCCCCTTTCAGACTCATGCAAGCATATGCAATGATGCAGAAGGCAGGAAGATCACATACTGATGGGAGCAAAGTCCCGTGTTTCCAATGGTGATGAACCCACTTCCAGGGCTCTCACTGGTCTCCACATGGCGGCGCCACCTGGAAGGTGAAAGCCGAGAGAGAGAGAGAGAGAGAGAGAGAGAGAGAGAGAGAGAGAGAGAGAGAGAGAGAGAGAGAGAGAGAGAGAGAGAGAGAGAGAGAGAGAAAGTCCCCAGGATCCTCCTTAGGAGAAGGCCACACCTACCAGGAGGTACCAACAGGCTCTAACCTGATTGACAGGCTTGACTCCACCCCTACACTTTCATATCTTCAAGTTAACATGAAATTGTGTAATTACCACAACAAATAATAACTATTACACATTAAACAAGAGAAAAAAATGTTTGGAAGAAAAAAATGGGAAAAGTAATCAATTTTATAACCTTTTGAAAGTTGTATAGTCATATACATGTCAGATAAAGAAAGTATAGAGGCAAAAATTGCTTACTAGAGTCAAAGAGATTTGATTAAGGTAAAATAATCAATTCATCAGGATCCTACTAAAATTTTGTTTATATTTGCATATGAAACATACAAAAATTAAGCTAACAGGAGCAACAGATAAATTATATTTAACTTTAATATAACTTTTCAATGATTGATAGAAAAAATATCGATTCAATGGCATAGAAATTTGGACCAATATGATCAACTAACTTGACATTTTAGAAGTGCACCAAGCAGTAAGAAAATATTATTATAGTGTATTTTGGACACTTTCTATAGTTGACTAAAAACTGTATTCTTAAAGGGCAAGCATTAATAAATTTCAAAGAATTGATTTAGTTAAAAACTCAAAATCAAACTCACTGCCATCAAGTGCAGTCATAGTGACTCCCTCTAAGGCAGAGTAGGAACTGCTCCCAGGGTTTCTATGACTACACATCTTCGGAGCAGAAAGCCTCTTCATGTGTCCTGAGAGCTGCTAGTGGTTTCCAACTGCTGACTTGAGATTAGCAAAGCCACACGTAACCCACTCCTCCACGTTTAGCTGCAATAATGGTGTTAGAGATAACTTCTAAAAATATATTTGTAAGTTATCAAATATCCAGAAATTATTTATCATAAATAATTCATTGCTCAACAAAGAAATTATAACATCAAAATGCATTTTGAGTCCAAGCAAATGTATTAAATTTTTGAGATTCAGTCAAATTGTGTTTGAATGAACACATAAAAGCTTTAATGCATTAAAAAAAAACAACTCACTGCCATCAAGGTGATGCCAAGGCATAGTCACCCTGTGGTCAGGCGTGGAACTGGCACTGTGTGACTCTTCAGGGCACTTCCTCCAGGGACTGTCTGGTGGTTTCGAACTACTGATCTTGAGGTTCTCAGCCCAATGCACAAGCACGACCACACCAGGGCTTGTCTGAATGCCCCTGCTTCCCCAAAAAAGAGTATGAAGAAGAAAAATAAATGAAACCCAGATAGTCAATGATTCAAATATTTACACTAAAAAAGATTTTTTAATGGCAAACTGAATTAGAAAATAGGAATTTCTATAAAGGCAGAAAATGAAAGGAACCCCAATGCAAATTATGAACCATTGACTCTTGTTAGCTACTAATTGGTTCAGCAGTTGTAACCAATAAACTCCACCCATGCTCAACATTTACAGAGAAAACTACAGGGGAGAATATTTCAGAATTATTCATTTTGCCTCAGTGTTTCTCTAAACTTCTCTAAATATTGCCCAAAATTCTCTAAATTCTCTAAATCTGTAGTTAAAAATAATAATTCCAGGAAGTGATGCAAAAGTGTTTGACGTCTTTTGCTTTGCTTATATTTGAATTACAGCTTAATCTGTTTCTATTTGCCAGGATATAGTCAAATTACTAAATTTCTGTTGAGCTTTCTCATCTGAAAATTAATCTTCATAATAATAATAATATCCCTTAGACTAACAAGCCCTGGGATAGTTGTAGGTTAGATGTTTAGCTGGAAACTAGAAGCACAACAGTTCAAACCTATCAGCAATTCTTGAGGGTAAAGATAAGGCTGTTTGTGAAGATTCTGTCTCCAAAGGGTGAAGTTTCACACTCTCAGATGCCCTCTGTAGAGTTTCTATGAATCAGAAACAATTCATTGGCAACGCTATTGATTCATGTATATTATAAGACTTAAGTGATTTCAATGTTTATGAATGTGGTACATTTTAAATGGTTTTCACTTTAATATAAATGTATAATAAATAGGTACTTATTAGGTATTAAATGCAGACCATGCCTGTGATATACCTGAGATAGATGTCAGGTGGAAAGGACATACTCCCTGCCATTAAAAATAATAATAATGGGAACACAAACAGTCTTTACAGAGCAATTTTACCAAAATATAGTCCTCAAGCTCGCTTTAATCTTTAGAATATGTTTGTTATGAACTCAGATTCTGAAAGAGAGAGAGAGAGAGAGAGAGACAGAGAAATTTGCAGATGGTCAAATAAGGAATGAGCATTCCTGCTAAGTAAAAACCATTGTCTTCTAAGACCCCGAGTAATAAAGTAACATGTACTCTATTGAAAAACATCCAAATTATTAAAGAGCTAGAAATTTGATCCTTCTGGGAAATGGGTGGGGAAGAAATGATGCCAGTTTTCTCTCCAAATAACTTTAGATGGAATCTGTAAGTGCTGACACAAGTACCTGTCTTTAATCTTAAAAGAAAGACAAACATTTTAAATGCAGGCCTTCATGATCATAGGGTAAAGGCACATAACAATTTAAAAATGAACAAGAAATTCTGATTTTTGAAATAATTTAATTGCAAAATGTTATCCATAGATGCCAGCATCAATAATGTGATTCTTGCATTATCCTGAAGTTTCACGCAATATTTTGCAATTTCATTTCCAGCCACCCCTTTTCTTTTGCAGGGAGAATTCTGAGAAACCAATTCAGTTATATCTGCAGGCTTTATACTCTGCTGAATTTTGTTTTACTATAGGTATAAAGTGTTTCAACTTTGGGTAAAGGTGCATTTAATCAGACATAAGCTGAATCAATGAGATCTTGCTATAATTAAGATCTCTTTTGATCTCAATTTGATCTATAAAAGAGTACTACTATAAGGCCATTAATATTCAACTGAGCATACAGAAAAGCAATATTTCGGGTGTTCTTTGCAAACTTATTTGTTCATCCTTGTTGTTTTCCCAATTATCACTGCATTGCATTTATATTTGCATTATAATGCTCCAGTGCAATAAAGATTGCTTAGTGTTTAAAACAGGGATATAAACTTTTAAATCTGGGAACATAGGACCTAATATTTAAAATCCCCTCTGCATCTAAAGGAACCTTGGTGGTGCAGTGGTTAAGCGCTTGACCTCGACACCAAAAGTTGGAAGCTGAAACTCAACCAGGCACTGCATGGAATACACGGTGGTGGTTGGCTCCTGCAACGTGTCACAGTTGTGGAGAGCCTTTGGTGCAGGTTTCCATTGTCCTGTAGAGTTGTTAGTCGCTGGAATTACTCTACAGAAAGATTTGGATTTTTGCTTTGTTTTATTTGTTTGGGTCCCTACTCATATTTTCCTAACATTTTATTGGCACTTAATTTATATATCATATAATACAATAGCTCATACAATTATAACAAGGGGTATTGATTGTACGGTCACCACCACACCATAATACACCAGCACGACAGCTGTAAAATTAGTTTTTCAAACTAACATGTCTAATGAAGACAAACGGTAGAAATAAAGAGTGACAGAAAGGGCAAAAACTAACAGCTCCGCTAAATGGTCTCAGTTGTTCTTGTTTTTAGTTCCATTGAGTTGCTTGTGAAACCTAGCAATCCAGTGTGTAACGGAAACACTGCTGAATTCTGCACCATCCTGCAATGGTTGTTGGAGTTCATTGTTGCAATCACTGTGCCAAGCCATTCTCTTTATCGCTGACTGTCAATTTTTCCTAGCTTGTTGTCACTTCCCAGGAAAGAATCTCTCCTGATAACCTGTCAAAAGCACACGAGACAACATCTTGCCATCCTTAGTCCTTAGGAGCATTCTGGCTATACTTCTCCCAATAGAAACGTGATTATTCTTCTAGCAGGTAAAGGGACTTTTAAGACCTTCACTGCTCCACCAGCACAATAATTCAGAGGTATTAATTCTTCTTTAGTCTTCCTCATTTATTTCACATATATATGAGGCAATTAAAAATTGCCTGACTTAGGTCAGCACACGGTGGTCCTCCAGATGGAACCCTGGCTTTTCAACACGTTTAAGAGCTCTTGGGCAGCAAATTAACCTAATGCAACATTACAATTTCTTATTGCTTGATCGCTGCTTTCACGAATGTTAATTTTATATCCAAGCAAGATGAAATCCTTGACTTCAATCATTTCTCCATTTATGCTGTTGTCTATTTGACCAGTTCAGCATAGGAAGATGACATTCTCTGAGCTTTTAATAAATGAGCATTATTAGAAATAACTTCTGAATTTGATCACTATAGATGATTTATTGAAGCAAGAATAGAAATCTAAATTCAACATTGGAGAGGCTATTTAAAGGCAGTATCAAACAACATATATACTTATAGATTTCTCAAAATATTTGTGTGAAACTGCTCACAACAATTTTTCTTCATAATAGAAAAATACTTGGTACCCAAACCAAACTCTCATCAATAATGTTGCTATTATTAGGCTCCAACTATTCAGCTCCACGTCCAACCCACAGTGAGCCTGTGCACAACAGAACAAAACACTGCGTGGTCCTGTGCCATCCTCACAATGGCTCTCATGCTTGAGCCCATGAAGCAGCTGCTGTGGCAATCCATCACATTGAGGGCCTTCCTCTTTCTATGCCATGCTTCTACTTTACCAAGCATGATGTCTTCCTCCAGGGACTGTCTCTCCATAAAAGATATCCAAAGTATGTAAGACAAAGTCTTTCCATTCTTGCCTCTAATGAGAACTCTGGCCTTCCTTCTCCCAAGACAGATTTTTCTGTCCTTTTAGCAGCCCATGATACTTTCAATGTCCTTTTTCAACACTATAATTCAATGCATCAATTCTTCTAGTCTTTCTAATTCAGTGTCCAACTTTCACATGAATAGTGTGGTGGTTACATAATCTCGCATCACCTTTAGGATATTAAAAGTGAAGGGGTAGAGTATAGCCAGCCAATCAGGTCAGAGCCTGATTCCCCCTTGTGGGCATGGCCTTCTTATGAGGATTCTGGGCACTTCCTTCTCTTTCTCCCTGGAGGCCGGACACACTCTCTCCGTTTCACCTTCCTGTTGACAAGTCACATGGAGCCACGCTGATGGCAGCTAGACACCTCCACTGTCATTGGATCCATAAAACGTTTCACCCACTGGCCTATGATCTCCCAGCATGCAGCATCATTGCATGTGCTGTGTGACTATATAGACTAATTTATGGACTATTATCAGACATGTGGGTTAATGTGAGACTTATAGACTTGATCTGGAATGTTTTCTTAATATACAATTGCTCTTTTTATATAAAGCTCTCTCTTAAACACACGCGAGTGTCTCTGGATTTGTTTCACTGTCAACCCAGACTAACACACATAAGATGCAATGGAGAATACCAGGGTTTGGGGCAGGCACACTGGAGTCCTCAAAGTAACATCTTTGCTTCTTGATACTTTAAAGAGGTCTTGTGCAGATTTACCTAATGCAAGGCATCTTTTGATTTCTTGACTACTGCTTCCATAAGCTTTGATTATGGATCCCAGTAAGACAAAATCCACGACAATGTCAACCTTTTCTTTTCTGGTCCAGTTGTGAGGATTTTGGTCTTCCTTACATTGAGTTGTACCGAAGGTTACAATCCTTGATCTTCATCAGCAAGTGCATCAGTTCCCCCTCACTTTCAGCAAGCAAGGGTGTGTCATGGTCATATTGCAAGTTGTTAGTAAGCCTTCCTCCAATCCTGATGTTGCATTCCCTGATGAATTGTTCATACAGATTGAATGAATATGATGAGAGGCTGCAACCCTGCCGCATACCTTCCTGATTTTAAACCATGCAGCGTTCCCTTGTTGGGTTTCCCTCGAACTGCCTCTTCATCCATTTGCAATTTCTGAATGAACACAGTGAAGTGTTCTGGAATTTACGTCCTTCAAAGGTCATCCAGTTTATTAAGGTCTACACAGTTGAACGTTTTTGCTTAGTCAAGAAAATGCAAAGAAAAGTCTTTCTGATATTCCTTGCTTTGAGCCAAGATCCATCCGACATCAGCAAAGACATCTCTGGTTCAAAATCCTTTTCTGAATCCAGCCTGAACTTCTAGTAGTTTCCTATCAAGACACTGTTAAATGACCTAAGGAAAAATTTCACTTGAGTCTGAGTGGTGGGCATCATTAATAGAATGGATAAGTAATTTGTATATATTTATACACTAGATAGAGAGGAATAAAAACTGTGTCTCCAAAGTGCATGATATCATGCCCTGGCTGACATTGGAATTATCCAGATACACTGAAAAAGCAGACACCTACAGTCGAGCCTGGATTATGGGCTAGTAATGAAATTTTTAACTGTCAGTTTCCTAAGTATTTTTTTAAATAGGTGACAGAAAATAAGTTTAGGAACCTATGGAATGGCTTAAAACTATGGTAGAGATAAATAAATTCCTAAAATATTTAGAACAAAAAATTCATGTAGGGAATACTACATACTATGTTTTACATTGACATTGTAAGAGAAAATTTAAATTCCTTACAAATTTCAGACATGTTCAAACCTTCTAGAATGCCAATCCACACATCTTTATCCAATATTTTATTGACTTGAGTATTAAGATTCAAAATTTCCAAATGTAGTTTCAAAACTAAATCACATAGAGATGTGTCTTTGTGGTTAATTAATAAAATGCCTCAAAGGAAGATTTATTTATTTTCACCAATATAATAATTTAATTTTTAAAGACTACCCTTGATCAAAATAAATTGCTAACATATGTCTTTACTAATTTGCTAGTAAAAACCCATGGAAAACACTATTTTTTCAAGACAGTCTCAACCTTGAGAATGATTGTTCCTCCAGTTTAAAAATCATAATAATAATGTTAATTATATCCTTAAATTTAAAGTTAATGTCCTCTTAATTTTAATAGAAACTTGCTGTCAGGAATGGGATTCCAATCTATCTTTCTTCAAAATCCATATTGTCTAGCAAAAACAAATGCATGCACTCATAGGGCATTTTATCTTATTAAGTAAGAAATTATCCCAGACATCTCATGTATTGGAATATGCAGTGAAATAGGACATTTCTGCTGAAGTGGCTGACACCTCCGGACCAAATCTAAAGTAAAAATGAGCACAAATGGTCTTAGTCTTTTAGTGAAGAATTTAGAATTTTAATTGGGACATATTATCTGAGCTCCCTGATTTAGTGGGTACCTATTTGTCTGCTAACTTTAAGGTGAGCAGTTCAGCATCACCATCCACTCGGTGGAGGGCAGATGAGGCTTTGTACTTCCATTAAGTGCTGCAGTCTTGAAACCCACGGGGCCCTTCTCTCATGTCCTGTGGGGCTATAATAAGTCAGAATGGACACGTTGGCGGTGAGTTTGGCTTGGGGAAGCAGGGGAAGCAAGAAATGAGTAACTGAATCAGCCTGAGAAACAAGATGATATTAAAGTTCTTACCAACTCATCTGGGCAAGGTATATCTAAAGGAACTTGCTAAATTGCTAAAAACATGTTAGATGATGTTCTTTAAATCTTTATACAAATACACACATACACACAAATAATTGATAACAGAAATGGACTGGTCTCTTTTTTTGAGTCTAGCCATCATTAATTACAAGGAGCCTTCTGGTTGTATTTTCTCCAAGACTAAATTGCTTGTTCTTCTGGCAGTCTACGGTGCTGTCTATAAGTTTTGCTAACACCATAATTCACACATCCATTATTTTCTGATATTCCTTAGTATTGTCCAGCTTGCACAAAGTAATATAAGGTAATTGAACATTCTTAATTTTTAGTCAGTAGCACCAGAGTCTTCAAAGTGATGTCTTTTATAATTTTAAAGGGGTCCAGTGCAATGGCGTTCCCCAGTGCATGACGTTATTTAATGTCTTGACTGCTACTTCATGGGTGTTGAATATAGATCCAAGTAAAATAAAATACTCTACAATTTCAATCTTTTCTCCATTAATAATGATACTCCCCACTAATTCATTTGTGAAAATTTTCTCTTTGTAGAATTGGGATCATGATAGTGGTGGGGAGGAAGCATTCAAGAACTAGAGGAAAATTGTATGTTTCATCATTGTGACACTGCACCCTTACTGGCTCATCTCCTCCCCGCAGCCCTTCTGCAAGGGGATGTCCAATTTCCCACAGACATTCCCTGGGTCCCCACTCCGCATTCCCCCTCCTTCACAATGCTATGATTTTTTTTTGGGGGGGGGTGGTGTTTGATGCCTGATACCTGATCCCTTTGATGCTGGTGTGCTTCTTCCATGTGGGCTTTATTATGTCTCAGTTAGATAGCCACATTTTTATCTTCCAGCCTAAAGAACCCCAGACTCTATATCTTTTGATAGCTGGGCACCATCAGCTTTTCACCACATTTCTTAATTTAAAACCATGCAATATCTTCTTGTCTATATGAACAACTGACTCTTAGTTCTTGTGCACATTCCACTTGAAGAACATAATTGAGTATTTTGGAATAGTCATCTTTTGCCTTGTTAATCATAATTTGTTATGGTACACTCAGCTAAATGTCCTCATAGTCATTAAACACAAGTAAAAAATATTTCTGGCATTCTCTGCTTTCAACCAATATTCATCAGAGTTGAGCAATAATATTCCAAATTCTATATCCTCTTCTGAATCAAGCATTGATTTGGGGAAACCTCCTATTGATATAGTGGTGCTATATGCATTTTTATAATCCAGTAAACATTTTAACAATGAAAATATAAAAATTTCTGATATCATTAAAATTTTTAGACATTTTTGAGATACCAGTGTGTTTTTGTTTGTTTTAAGTTTCTGCATTCTTATGGGTCCTATTTCTTTGGAATTCTCACAATTATGAATCTCTTCCAATTAGCCTGACAATGTGTGTTCAGTGAGATAAATTTATATCTGAAGATAATGTCAAATTCAGGTAGGATATACTACAGGTAATGCTTTGATTTTAAGGGACTTACTTTCATTTTCTTTGTTAACAGTCTGCTCCATAGTTCCTAGCCTTATTTTGCCTGATACTGTTGAATTTCTTGAGGATTGTTTCAAACATATGTAGTCAATTTCATTTCTGTGAATTCCACCCAGGTAGGCCTACATGTACAGTCATCATGTATGCTGTTGAAAAGGTATTTGCCATGAACCAGTTGTAATTCATTAAAAATTCTATTGTGCAATCAGAAAATTTATTTCTATCACCTCTTTGTGTCTAACTATTAATTTTTCCTCTCAGTACTTCCATCACCAGTTATTAATACATCTTGATTGTCTATTTGATCGATTTCAGACTGAATGATCTGGTAGAATTTTTAAAATTCTTCATCACTAGGAGAAATTGGTTGATGTATAAATTTGAATAATAGTTGTATTAAGAGGTCTTCCTTATAGGAATATATATGTATGTACCTCTGTTACTCCCAAAGAACAACCTTCATTTTCCTGAGGGGTCCAGGTAAGAAGTTTGGGGCGGGGCTGGAGTGGGGGCATACAAATTAGATTATTTGGTCCAGTTGTAAATTATTATTAACAGAGGAAATTGTGATTCCCATCCTCCTGGGTGTTAAAATCAGCCATCTCAAAAACAGAAAGGGGAGGGGATGGGTTGCTGCCAGTAAGAAAGAAGAGCCAGGTGTTGAGTTCATGTGTTAGGCCTCAAGACCTGTGTATGGGATCATTCGTGATCCAGTAGACAGCCTTTGCCAGAGGAGGGGCAGAGGGGCAGCAGCAGCAGCAGAGCCAGAAACCATAGTATGAGACAAAATGAAAGATTTCCAAGTTATGGAGTAAGCAAAGCTGAGTGGCTTCAGGAAGTAAGCTGACTTATGGGATGGGGTCACTCTGTGCCCTTTATTGTGGGAGATGGGATTGTTGACCCAGGGAGATGCAGCTCAGTTCTTTTGAGATGATGTTGATGGCACAGTGAGATGCCTTTTGGGTTTTATAAAATTGCCCCTGCGGGGCAGAAGTTGGACCAAGAGGGTGAAGGTCAGAGAGGCCTGCCTAGGGGTCTGCCAGAGAAGAAACTGTCCTGGCTGAATGACTATATCCTGAATATTTCTCACACGAATTGTAGCATGCTAACTTCCCAAGTGAACAACAAAGTCATGAGTATTATCTATATTTTATGTGGTTATTTCAATGAATTTTTAAATGCAGAAGAAAAGCGCATAACTGTGTCAGGGATGGTTGGCATCCCTAGAATAAAGAAGAATGGAGGCCAGGGGCATGTTTGACATCAATTCATAGGAATTATCACTCTGCAGATGTGGAGGTAGATTCCCCTTCTACCTTGTAGAACAGGAGTCAGGAATGGCCCGCACATCATTTCCTCACTGGACTAGTAAATCACATGATTTCCAATTTTAATGGCCAATACCAATCTCTTTCAGCACCCAAATGCCTAGGATATGGATCTTTATGCATTCAATTTCATTTTTATGATATCCAATTTTCCTAGATTCATACTTCATATAGTCTGCTTTCTGAATAGAAATGGATGAATAAACCTATTCCTTCTCATTTTGAACCTTGCCTTATCACTAAATGAAAGTCCTGAGAGCATTGTTCCATGCAAGTCAGGAATGTCTACTCTACTTTGAGGAGGCAGCTTGTCTCCAGTATGTTTTTGCATGCCCTCAACTTGGGAGGCTGAAATATCAGGATTATGAGTGTGGTGTAGGATGGTGCAGTGTTTTCTTCTGTGGAATATAAGGTCACTCTGAGCCAGAACTGGTTCCGTGGTACCTATTAACAAGAATGTACCACATTATGTTCCACTGGTTCCGTGGTACCTATTAACAAGAATGTGCCACATTATATTCCACTGTTGTTTGGAAGGGTTTCAAAGCCTAATTAATAGCTCAGAAGTGAGTTAGCGATTCCTTCTTTGTAGTGTTTCATTCATCTGGAAGTTCCGCAGAGAGTTGTTTACCACGAGCAACTCTGCTGTATTTAACATATTAGTGACATAATTTTCAGAACACAGTAATTAATAAACAAGCCATGGCAGTTCATCAGCATGAGTGGGTCGTGATCAATTATGCACTGTGCTAGAACCCTTGGGTTGAAAACGGATGGCACATAGACATTCTTACTCTGTTGCCCCATTTGAAGCCTGGTAGGATGTCTCACTGGCTGCATCCTCCATTGCCAGTCTGGGATTCCAAGATGAATAAACACAGTCTTGAGTCTTCCAATAATTCTTGGAGTCCACATGGTATCATTTGGGGCAGGATCTCTACAATTGAATGATGTAGCACCTGAGTATCATCGTCTCCTTTATAATTTTTTCAATGTTATGATGTTCAAACATTGCTATTACACTTTTTAAAAAAAATCCAGTAAACCAATTGTTGCCTCTGAAAATATGCATTGTACCCTTATAGTCAATAAATCCCTGCTCTGTGGCAAAAGATACGGGTTATATAGGACTAACGATTGAACTTCCCAATCTGTGTTAAGCCAGCACTGGAAAATGGGCAGTGGGATGCTGGAGAGAAAATTGAACAGAGATACTGAGTGAGTGCAAAACAGAATGTGTTCCTAAGATTTAAACCTTTACTGGGCGGAATATGTCCATTGAATTAATATTTGGTCAATAACTTCATAGAAGGAGGAAGGGATGTCTGAGCATATGTTGAGGACTACAAAACAACGGGGTTTGCAATAAAATCATTGTAATAGAACAGAAGGCTTTTGATTAAACGACATGGTCTTATTTAGTAAATATTAAGTGAGAAATTGGAAACTAGAATCCAGTATTATGCTGTACAAAATTTACTATGCAGTAGAACATTAAATAAAGTTACTGGAAGCAAAAATATAAGAGAAGAGATATTTTTTCTTCTTTATGTTCTTTATTTTCATTCATTATGCACTACCATGGGGATTTTCCATAACACTTAAATTTATAAAACTATATATATACAATTTCCACATCATATTAATATATATTTTAACTGATGTCTATATATAAATTCAATAAATAAAGTTTTATGATCACAATTATAGCATTTAAATAGTAAAAAGCTTACCTATTTCTGTTTAACATCAATCTTAACCTTTTTTTCTCCAAAATTGCAGAAGGAGACATATTATCCCAATGAAAATATAAGGATTTTATTCTCAAAGATTTTTATAAAATGTTTACAGACACCGAGCTACAAAGAAACAGCAACAATTCTTTGGCTGCCATACAAAAATGGCAGAGTGGACATTCGAAACAATTTAATGAATGAGAGAACGTGAGAACAAGAATAAGGCATATTTGGTCCTAAAATGTAAAGCCTGTTTTATGCCAAGCTTTTGAAATGATTATATTTTTCTTTGAAATGAAAATAATTTCTAGTTGTCAGTCAATGAAAACAAAGAAGACCCTAAATGAGATAAATTAGCAAAGTGGCTGCAACAATGGGCTCAAGCATCATCATCACATTTGTGAGGGTGGCTCACGACTGGGAAGTGTTTCCTATTTTGCACATGAGTTCAGTACGATTCAGAGACAATTTGAAAGCAACTAACAACTTTCAGTCACACATATTAAAATAACTGAAAGTTTTATAATCCTAAATCATATCTGCACCCAAGATTTGCTAATAAATAGCACAGAAGTGTTAAAATTCATTTTCCTTGTAATAGATTTATTGTAACTCTGGTTAATTTTCAGGCTAAATCTCACACAAGACACTTCAATTACCACACGTTAGACTGATTCCTTCACCCTGAATCTCATGGCTAATCAACTATAATCTAGGTTTATAATCAGATAAATAAATAGGTTTATGAAAAGATGGAACCTGGGATTATAAAAGCTTAGCATTATCATAAAATGTTATTAATAGAATATACTGTCTGTTCTAAAGAGGGAGTAAAAATAAGTAATAAATTTATGCTCTTATGATTATGCTATCTTCTATTTTTTATAATTCATAAAGGTATGTGATAGTTTGCAGTGTATAGTCTTACAATTACAAATGTGTAATTTATTTGAAAATAATTTGGCCTTCTATTTAAATTCGTTTTATATTCACATTTTATAAACTCATGGAGTCCTTATCTAAATATTCTAGAAGACCATTAGATATAATCAAAATTAATTAAAATCGTATATAAAATTTAAATTTGAATTTTTTATACATAAAAATTTTAAAGCAAATATCAGCTCTCTTTTCTCTTCCTCTTGTTCCTCCAGGTCTAATGTAGCAATTATGTGTCCCTGGTGGTGTAGTGGCTACATGTTAGGCTGCAATCTATATGGTTGGCAGTTCAAAACCACCAGTAACTCCATGGGAGAAAAAATGAGCTTTCTACTCCCACAAAGAGTTACAGTCTAGGAAATCTCCAGGGGCCACTATGAGGCAGCACTGACTCAATGGCAATGAGTTTGAGTAACATAGCCAATCACATATTTAACTCGAGACTAAGGAACAACTGTTTCTCATAGCCCTGAATTAACATATGAGACAAAGAAGGATCATGAGTGTTTCAGTTATCTATCGCTTCTGTGACATATACCGCAAGTGGATGGATTTAACAAACAGAAATGTATTTACTTACAATTGAGCAGCCTAGAGTTCTAAATTCAGGGCCCCAGCTTTGCTGTTGTTGTTAGATGCTGACCATCCATCCAGTCAGTTCTGACTCAGAGCAAACCTGCGTTCCACAGAAAGGCACGCTGCAGGCTCCTGTGCCCTTCCCACGAGTGTTCTTCTGTGTGAACCCATTGCCGCAGACACGGTGTCCATTCATCTCGCTGAGGCCCTCCTTTTGTGCCACTGCCCCTGTGCTTTCCCAAGCATATCCTTCTCCAGGACAGATTTGTTTGCTCTTTTGGTAGTCCATGGCACTTTTAATATTCACTAGCAGCACCATAGTTCAAATGCATTGATTCTTTCGTGTTCAATGTCTGACTTTCAGAGCATGTGGGACAATGAACAGTACCATGGCTTGGATCAGGCACACAGCTCTGGGGTTGGTCATCATGGTGCCAGCTCTCCTTGGGAATCTGTTGACATCAGTGTTTACTTTGGTCTAACAGGTCCTCGGTGCAGGGACTCTGGATCTAAAGAGCACACTCCAATTCAGGCTCTTCTTTGTTAGTGGCACTGAGGTTTGTCCTTCTCTGCTTGTATCTCTATCTGTTTATTTCTTGTGAGGGAGAAGAAGGTGCAAAAAACCCATGAGGTAATTCCTCCTTCATTGGCTCAAGGATCTGGCCTGAATAAGAACATTGCAACAGACTCGAATCCCCTTACAATTAATTGGCACCCGACAGTCATGGTGGAGGGGGCATCATTACATAATTGCAGGGGTGGAAAGTAGATTAATAGGGAGGGAAAGGGGACTCCAAGAGTAAATAATGAAGGAGGGAGTGAGAAGGGAGCATTAGAATGGACAGTGATTACGCAGCTCATTCCATAGGACTTTATGCTTCTGAAGTTAGTGCTTCCATCTCGAACCCTTCCCCCAAGTATGCTGGGCTGTTTGATTCACACTACTTCAAAATGATGGTTTCAAAATAACCTCGAGGGCCTCACATAAAAACGTTTCACCGTTCTTTAAGTTTGGAAAACCAAGAGGAATATAAAAGAGCAAAGCAGGGTCTATAGGATGGCTGGAATAAGACTTCTCAATGGGAGAAAACAAGACTTCTCAACGAAGTCTCCATATTGTAGGTGGCTGGAATAAGGTTAAGGGTATTTGTTGTAGCAAGTTAATAAGAATGCAAAAGGCAAAGATAATTGCAATGCAAAGAATGTGTAGGTGTATTGTCATGTGGGAGAGAAGAGTCTTTCATGCAACCCCTGACTGTGTGATCCTCAGTGCAGTTTTCGGTGTTCTGAACACTTCTTTGTAGTGAGTCCTCACAATCATCTTGTGTCCTGTGTCTACTAAGATTACTCCTTTGGAACTCCCTCAAATCAAAAATATCCACGATCGCCTAAATTGACCTCTCTCCCTTGAATATAACACAGCAGGTCACTTTGGGAGTCATTGATCCCCCCCCCCACTATTTTTAAAAGGAATCTTAAGGAGATTTAAATGTACTCCTTATAAGTACATTTCTGATAAAAACTCATCTGCAGTCATTAATTATTCTTTCTGGTCTCTTTTCAGTATGTTTTGTTTGCAGTAAACTTGTGCATGTATTAATTGATACCCAATAGCAATACTTTTTAATAAGTCTTCTTTTGTGTGTATATGCATGCGTATTAATTCCTAGAAAATAATGAGTTCAAATTTCAAATTTGTACTTACCTTCCTAAACAATTTTTAATATTGTTTTATTTGACCAAAAATATTGAGCATTGTGTTAGGGTTCTCTAGAGAAACAAAACCAAGACACTAATAATTATATATATATATATATATATTTATATAGATAGATAGATAGCATAAGAAATAAACAGTTAGTCTATAAAGCAGTACAAATGGCTCAATACAACTCACCCCTGTGAGACACTGGTAGTCCTTCAAGTCTTGAGCGCCTCCAGGGAGTCCTCTGCAGAGCAATTCAGGCTATCCGGGCACAGGCTGCAAACAGCAAGACAGGTCACCAACAGTCAGCCAGATGACAGGCTCCCACAGTCCCCAGCTCAAGAGATGTACCTTCCAGTCGCATGGCGAAATAAGACTTGAAGGAACCTCAAGTGAGAATGACCTAGTCCATGGGTTAGGCATCCCACAGGTAGTGTAGCTGCAAATTGAGGCACAGAACAAGCAAGGCAGTCGCCCACTGGTTCGATGACCAAAGAGAGAGAGAGAGAGAGAGAGAGAGAGAGAGAGAGAGACAGACAGACACACACACACACACACACACACACACACAGAGAGAGAGAGAGAGAGAGAGACTGCAGTATGCAAGGCTTGCAGAGCCATTTATCTCTCCACCCTTCAATTAATCTCACATTTGTCCATTGGCCATGTTGGCGCAACAAATCTACCTATCACAAGCATCTTTTGAAATATCTTTTTAATGGATCTCACATATTTAAATGATTCTCTCCGATCTCACTGTATTGTCTGATTATTAGTTGTAAAGCTTTTAGGTTTCTCAGGTAGGAAATGCCCCGGTTCTTGACTCCACACAAGAAGGAATTCACGCCAAGGCCTGATTTATGATCCAAGTGGGTTTTTATAAAGACCGAAGAAGTTGCAGGTTTTACAGTTACTGAACACGGTAATCTTGTGGGACTGCACCTCCACAGAGAGGGCAGTCTGAGGCCTTCTCAGAGGAAAGTCTGAGGCCAGAGAGAAGGGCTGGGCTGCAGAGCTAGGAAGAAGAGTGAAGGGCAGACTTGCGGCCCAGGTATTTGGGGCCTCTCGCTGGGAGGTGTGGTTGAAGGTATTGGTTGACCCCATGGGCTGAAGTAAGCCCACCTGGGTCTAGTTTGGCGCTGCCCAGGCTTAAATAGGGGCAGACCTAGTAGTCTTTATGACTGGCTAAGGCTCACCTGATTCTTCTCCAACCTCCCTTAGGGTGTCTTCAGAAATGGAGAGGGATGACCCCCCCGTCCCTGCTTCTTCCTACCTGGAAAAAAAAAACCAGATTTACTGTGTCTTGGCCTCAATTATTTAATAAACTCAAGTGTGGTCTCCCATTCACCCTATAGTTTGCATTTCAGTTTTCTTCACCTTTTGCATTCTTATTAACTTGCTACAACAAATATTCTTAAGCCACTTCTTCCTGAGACGTCCTAAAGAGCACATCTGTGTTGGGGTGGGTTCGCCAGTGCAGCAAGACCAGTGAAGCATGTCTGTGCTTGCATACCGAAAGAGATTTTTATCCAGAAATGGCTCACACAGTTGCAGAAGGAGGTAAATCTAGTCTGGTTTAAGTCCGGATGGGAACTGGAAGCTTCTTCTGACTCTTAGAGCAGCAGAAGCTACAGGAAGCAGGAAGAGGAAGCAGGATGCAGTGCTGAAGGCAGAGGGCCAGTCAAATGAATCCAAGTGGGCAGCCTGCTGAAGGTTCTTGGCGTCAGCAGGCAACACAACAGGAGATCAATGAGCCAGACCAGGACCCAGAGCCAGCAGAAGATGAAGGAGCCAGAGAGGCCTCAGCTCTCCTCAAGAGCTCTTTGCTACAAAGGTGTCATCATTCTGTGACCTGATGGATAGGTTTGTCTCCACTCCTACCTACACCCAGATATGTCCGGTCAACATCAAATCTAACCACCACAGACCACCCTTCATTTTCTATTTGCACACAACTCTTCAGTCATTCATAATCTCCAGAAAAAGAATATAATAACATCATATTTGCACCTAGCATGATGCAACTAATACACAATCCAAAACACATTAGGCCTATTTTCAATTTTTAACAAGTACATAAAACAAAAATATTTGATGCACACATACAAGTAAGAATAACTTATAACAATTACAGACCTCATTTATACAGCTGGTTAGCTGGCTTGACTATTAATTGTCATGTGAGAATTAGTGTGTAATTTATCATTGATTTTATTCAAGAGATGTAGTAGTATTAAGAGATAATCTGAGGAATATCCCAGACTCCAGACATATTTTTCTTGACCTCCTTTAGGCAATATTTATCCACATTCCCCTTAGTATTCCTGATCAATCCTGCCACTCCATACAGCACAAGCCTTTCATATGTTGATCCACTGGGTCCAAACTATGCAGAAGGCATTCTTACTCTCTAGTTCCAAGGAATCACTGCTCTTGCTCCAGTAGGGAGTATTCATCCCTTCGCAACTCAGCCCTCCGGTGGGAGAGCCTCGGGTTGCAGAGACAGAAAGCAAAGCTGTGGGGGAGATAACTGGGGGTAATAATAAGTGGTTCCACTCCTCTGTTCATCCCTTGGTTGCTGGATCCATGAATTATTCTTCTTCGAGAAAGAGCACCATATATGGATTGCACTCTGATCAACAACATATATAGTCTCCTGGAGAATGTTTCCCCAGCGATGCCCTAAGTGTGTCATTGTCTATTTCCATTATCCTATCAAGTTAACTGCTCTATGATGACAGGGACCACGGTAAGACCGACAGATTCCATGAGCCTGGGCCCATTGCTTCATTAGGAAAGCCAATCCATAGCCATACTAAGTACCTATTCCAATAAGAACAACATGCTGCCCTTTCCATGAAGAAAGTGGTTTTGTGCAATTGCCCTGTACCAGATTTCTGGTTGATCCCCTAGGAATGATCCCTTACCTTGGGTTTAGTTTTGGTCTCTGTTGCTGGCAGACTGGGCACTCAGCAGTGGCATCAGCCAAGTCAGCCTGGATGAGTAGAAGTTCATGATGCTGAGCCCATGTATACCCAACATCCCTGCCCCAATGGCCACTTTACATATGCTCCTGTTGGGGCCTGGCAGGAGGAGCTGGGGAACTGAGGTAACTAGTTTCCACAGAATATACCATCCTATCCACTTGATTGCTAACGTCTCCCCTGCAGAAGTCGCCCTTTGGTGAGCATTCACATAAGACAGAAATATCGTCATTTTTAGGCCCTTTCAGAAAGGCCAATCCACATACCTCTTCCCCATATCTCCTTGTCATCAATTTTCCAATCATGCTCCTTCCAATTCCCTGAGAATCCAGAGAAGCCATTGGCCACAGCCTATGAACGAGTTTTCAGCTACACTTATGACCATTCCTCATTTGACCTTCCAAGGAAAATGAACATCCAGGTATACTGTTAGAACTTCTGCCAATTGGAGGGCTTTCCCTTCTCCACCTTCCTCCGGGGAAATCCCAGCAAGGGAGTGTAGTGCCGCTGCTGTCCACTTGTAAGTCCACTTTCAATCAACCAAGCAAATGTTTTCTTTTCCTTCATCAACTGATCATGAGCAACTTCTCAAAGGCCAACGTGCAAACTGAGATAGACAGTAGTGTGACAGGTGTGAAGACCATGGGAATTGGGGCCGCTTGTTCCTGGGTCTTGCTTGTTCCTTCAGATCCTTTTCTAGCCCTGTCTCATCTCTAGCACTTCCACTCAGTGATGGAGTGCCGCTGCTGCACATCCCACTCTCTGCTCTGTGGGTCAGACAACGCCCAGTTCAGGTACCTGGTGACATGGTAGCCCATGTTGAGGCACTCAGTCTCCATGAAAGCTCAGTAGCTGGCCCAATGCTGTTTTTCAAAAGAGGAGTGGTTATCGTCAAAGAATGACTGGCTTGCTTAAAAAAAAACCTAAGAATTTTGACTGTAATTCACCAATAGGTGCCTGCCAAAAACTTCAGATGTCATCTCTCTGCCACTGCCACTGCCACCTCAAACTCTGTGGATCAGCTGCACCATGTGGCCAAGTGGCAGAGCAGTGCACACAGCAGCCTGAACCCAGGGCAGAGCCTTGTCTTGTTCTGGGGCCCATTCAAAGGCTGGCCGCTTCTGGAATCACTTGCTGGGCATGCTGGAGTGGCACACCCAGGTAAGAACTATGTTACCTACTGCTTAAAGGCCAAAAGGTCAGAAGGATTATGGGCCCCACTTTCATGGCCTTATTGATCTTTTCGTTTCTTCCCTTTTACTCTCCCAGCATCATTCCTATCCCGATCCATTGATTTTTCACTCTAAATAACATTTCCGAAGATGCTATTTCCCAAATGCATCAGGCTGAATATTTGATCAAATCTTACCTTACGTTATCAATAGATCATAATGTTTATCATTGCTTACATCCTCTCATTGGAATGGTTATCAGCTGTGATGTTAATGTCATCTTGCCTTCCCACAATTTCTGATTCCTATTTAAGTACAAACAATGGTTTAGTGCCATGCTTTTTCAACATTTTTTGCTTCCATAGAGACCAGATAAGCAGATGTTGTAGCTGCGTAAGACCTTTTAATTCAGATTTTAATATTTTTAGCATATATGTTTGGATACCTTAAAATTTGGCCATATTTTGAACCAAAGATGGCTCTCTATCACAATATTTATGTTTAATGTTTTGAAAGGAGTTTGTTACTGTGCTATCCTTTGCCATAGATACAGATATAGTTATAGCTCAAATAAGGAGTTAGAATTCTTTTAGAAATTTTCTTTCTGGGAAAAAACATACCAAAAGTCAAGGCATACTTAAAACAGTGGCTAAAAATTAATGGAAATCAAACTTCTCCCACAATTAGGGATGAATAAAATATTTGTCACATGTTGTATGCTATTACATATGCTATTTTGTAACATTGCTTAAGAAGGTGAGAAGGAAAATATTATCACAGATCAGTTTTACTTATAAACCATATAACTATACCATAAAAATATATGTGGATAGTCAAATGCTGTAGTGGATTAATGCAATTTGGTCCTTTATTCCAGGATAATAATATGATTGTCCTCTTAAAATAAAATGTGTTGCCTTAACTAGTATTCTCTACTTTTAGTTTTAGTTTCTAATATCCTTTGCAATAGTTACACAGAACTAACAGACAATATTCATATTAAAAGGCTTATTAAGAAAATCAACAGACTAATGCAAGTAAGAAATGCTCAGGACCCAGATGTTCATCAGGATATATTACCAAGTTTCTTTGGGGCTGCTAAAAAATTTTCAAAGGGCATACCACTGGACTGTAAACCTCAACTCAAAGGCACTCAGCTCAGCTCCATGCATTGGCAAACCCAGCCTCCTTGATGAAGTGCCCAGAGATACTTTGCTCCCCCAGGCACAAGCTCCCCATGGAAGTGAACAGAGACACTTACTAAACAAACCCACCTCTTTCCTAAGAGCACTCAGCTTTATGTGCTCTGTGGGCTAGGAAATCCAATGACTCTGTTTTATGTTCTGGCTCCTGGTTCGGTTGATGCTCTTCTGATTTCCCACTGTCTTCTGGATCCAGGAGGTTCCCTGCACAGTGGCCCTGGGGTTCCTGGGATGTTTGCTATCCCTAGCTTATTCTGGTAATGAGATCCCCACTCCCGCTTCTCAGATGGCTCATTTTATACTCAACAGGATGCCACTGCAGGGAGATCTGTTCACAATTACTTTCAGGTGGGTGCTATCTGTATTTTACCCACCTTCTTACCAGACTCATGCAGAAAAAGGTTATTTGGTGGGAGTTAGAGACTAGACAACTGTTCTCAACCTGTGGGTCATGACCCTTTTGGGGGTCGAACGACCCTTTCACAGGGTTACCCAATTCATAACAGTACCAAAATTATAGTTATAAAGTAGCAACACAAATAATTTTATGGTTGAGTGGTCACCACAACATGAGGAACTGTATTAAAGGGTCACAGCATTAGGGAGATTGAGAACCACTGGACTAGAAGAACCATGTTAAGTAATTTACTATCCCCACTAAATATACTAATTTAATATACTGAATTAATTAGTAAAAAAGAAAAATAATATTGCCAATACAATATATGAAAAAAGTGCCTAAAATTTCAATATATAGTTTTGATAAAAATATCAGAAAACTAAGAGTTCACATAATTTTCCTAGCTGGTTACTACTAATAAAAAATGTACAATAAAAATAACTTTGAATAGTAACAAACAAGGTAATTACTCAACATTTATGTTTATTAACTTACTCAATAATGTGTATAGCATAACAAAAATAAAATATTTGTGTTAAATTAAAAATTTGTGATTTTATTGTGAATAAAATAAAATAGAATTTGTTGTGGTGGGGATGATGGTTATTTGGGAAAGAAGGCATGATGACTGTGTTTTTGCACCTAATATTTTAATTTTCATTAAAATTGATACATTATTAGTGTTTTATTCAATTAAAAATTTTCCATATAAGAAATCCAGGATAAGAAAATTTATATAGCGAAATAACTTTTTAGGGTTATGGCAGGGGAACTTGGGGGGAAATGGAGAGCTAATGAGTACAAGAGAGAGGAAAATGTTATAAAATAATTGTGCTTATTGCACAACTCTTTTTAACACAATTAAACCACAGAATGGTATGGTATGTGAATTATATGTTAATAAAACTGTCAAAATAAAAAAAATTAATAAAATTAAAAGATTTGGGAACTAAAAGAAAGTTTAGCAAGGTCCTTTTATCAAAATTCAACATTGAACTTTTTCTCCTCTATTAGTACATAATTTTAAATCATAATAAGTAACATCCATTATGAAAACAAACATATACATACAGATAAGTCAATTTATACTGGTGTACATGGGATTTTAAAAATCACGTTAAATGCTATTAAAGTATGATTTATTCATTTCATTGATAATAAAAAGGTGACAAATATTCTCAATTAATTATGATGAGATTTTGACCATATAGCTTTAGAAAAAATAATTTTATAATGTATATGAAAGAATATATATTCACACAGAGGAAAGGAGTCATGAAAAAGGAAAGAAAATTTGAGCTTCTGGTTTCCACACAAGGAAAAAAGAGGACAAAGGAAAAAAGAGCATACATATTTATAATCATGATATATGATAGAGCTTGTATCATAGTTCTGAAGGAAAGGTTTAGGTTATCTAAAAATATTCTTAAGAAAAATTGACTATGTACATTGTAATAGAATAATATAGTCTATTGTTATTATTTATATAAGAATAAATTTTGTCTGGCTTTAAGACATACATATAAAAAGTACGATCATATTTAAAAAATAATTTTATTGATGGCTCATACAGCTTTTATCACCATACATACATGCGTGCATTGTGTCAAGCACATTGGATTACAATATTTTAAAGGAATTACATCAGAGGATTCATTTTATAGAATTAAGTGGAATTATTTTTCTTAGATCATTCCCCTTCTGTTAAGGGTACAATAAAAAAATCAGCTTATTTGGTTACATAAAACTAAAAGATTTCTCATTAAATTATACAAAATATAAATGATAAAAGTTAGGTTAACAAACAAAAACTATGAGAGACTATTTTCCATGAATATTTCCACTAGTACACACAAGGTGATTGAAAATTGTCAAGAAAAATTCAAACAACCCATTGAAATATAAGGGGAAAGGACCGGAAGAGAGTTCAAACTAGTTAATAAAACCAAACACCAAGCCTAGTCCCTGGCTCATAGCAACCCTATGTAGGTTTCCTGAAGATTTGTAAACTTTTACCAGAAACAAAACAAAAACAAAACCCAGCTTCATGTTTCTTCCTAGAATTAGTTGCTGGGTTTGAACCAACAGCCTTATGGCTAGCAGTCCAACTCTCACTCAATAGCACCAGAAAAGCAGACAAATCCAAAGATATTATCAATTTATTTGCACTGAATTTGGCAGGAATTTAAAAACCATTATCAAATGTTGGCAAAAACATGGAGTATTACGTAGACATTAATTAATAAATAAGTTCGTACCTAGTTCAGTGGGTTACTGTGCTAAGTGCTGATAAACATCAGTCATATTGGTTCAATTTTGGTAAAATTGTCTCAATTTTAAAACTGAAAGGAAAATAAAATGCTAATCATGAACAATGATTAAGTGGTGACAATAATCATTCGGGACATTTTTGGAGATATAAAATGTCTCCATTCATGCAGGGGAATTTCCATTATTTTTTTTAATTATCCATTGCTACTAGCTTGTGTGAAGGTGATAGTGTTCACAATGGGAAGGTTTTCTATTTGTGGACAAAAGCCAATAAAAAGATAGACATTCAACAATTCCAACAATGGAGGAAAGAAATACTTGTACCCAGGGTTTTAAGAGATAATGAGATTTAGAATTACCAGTAATTCCTTCATATCTTCCATATGTATCTTAAAATATAATATAAAGGTACATGGAAATGTAGAAATTGATTTGTACAATGAAAAGTATCACTCTCAGCTAAGACTGAATGGAAGGAAAATATGAAAGACACGGAACAGGCTGATGATAGCTGCTATGTAGTTTGAATGCCTTGGTTAGTCAAAGAACCATGATTAAATTAAGACCTGGCCTGATTCTAAGATTTGTATTAGAATTCAGCAATTATCAGAATAAGTGGAACTCCCTCTACATCTATATTAAAAATGCCAGTGATTATCACATGAATATATTATCCTTCATTGAATTTAATACTGTGGAGATTTAATGAAAGTTGGTCTCTTTAGAATAAAAAAGAAATTGTTGACTCATCTTTCTGCTTTTCGGATTGCCTTCTAGACAACTGGCCTGTTTTCAATAGAAGTCACAACAGGTATTATAAAAAATGATTCAGCTAATGTGAGTAATCGTCTCAAAACTCTCCAGGGTCTCAATACCTTATTTGGAAAACAGCATAGCAGCATGCAATAATCTATGAAGATCCATATAATAGGATCCTCTTCAATTACTTAGCATTTACTTCATTTGCTTAGCATTCCTTTACCATTCCAATTTTCTCTATCATTTACATCCCAGCCAGGCTTTTTCCTCGGCTGGTGGATGATTTGCTCTGCAAAGTTTCTGTTGTTGCTGCTGCTGTCCCTACCCTTTCTCTGTTTACCTCTCGATGCAGGAGCGTTCGGATATGAACATGGTCTGCACCACTCCTGTTGCACTTGCAATTAGAGCACAGAATGTGCTCTAAACTCCACCAATGCGCTTTATCAAAACAGTTTTAAAGTTTAACTAAAAATGCAGTCATGCAATCTAAAAGGAGTAGTACTCAACATCACCCCGATGCCAATTTCTGAGAAGTAGAGGCCAGGCGCGACTATACCCTCCAACTGTCTTACCAATTGTGACAACAGTCCTCCCTCTGATGGCACTTGCTAGTTCTCTGCTGGGTTTGATCAATCATTTCAGTGCCCACACAGAACTCACATTTAGGATGATGGAGTTTATTAAGGAAGTTAGTGAATTCCAACTCAGGTTCAGAAATGCTTGGGATACAGTTCTTTTATGAGCATACCTATTTTCAGCCATAACCAGACATATGCATCTGTCTTGTACCAACCCTCTCAGCAACACATTTCCTTGGTCTCTGCCTGCTTAGATAACTGTTCCACAACTCATTTAGCACTGACAATACAAGCCCAAAGGGCCCTTTATTCTCTCATAATTTTTAGTCTAAATGTATTTATCTCTAGCTCTACAGGACAGGAAATCTAATTTCCTTAATAAAGGACTGGAGGCAGCACATTTTACAAGTGAGTTTTCATCCTAAAGATACTCAGATACCTAGCTCTATTGGCCCAGAAGTCCACTACTCTGTCTCAACTTTTGTTTCTGTTGCCTCTAAGCCTATAACTTCTCTATCTCTGGCCTTTTCTGGTATCATAGCTCTCTGTATTTTGGATCTCAGAGGTTCAGCATTCAGGGACCTTGGTATCTAAAGGTCACACTCTGCTTCTGGCCCTTTAGTAGTAAGATTCCTTCATTCCTGCTTCTGAGGTTGCTTGCTTTTATACCCAGCAGAATAATACATTTTATCACCCTCCTTGTTAGCATCCCAAAAGTCTTATTAGTATGGTCCTACGCAGCCATTTAAAGAATCCCATTGGCAATGGTTATGCACTGTGCAGCAAACCTCAAGGACAGCCACTGGAAACCACCAGCCACTTCACAGAAGAAAAACCAGGATTTCTTATACCTTCAAGAATTACAGTCTCAGAAGCCCACAGAAGCAGTTCTACTCTGTCCTATAAGGTCACCGTGAGTTGGAGTCTATTTAATGGCAATAGGTTTGGTTTTTGACCCAGTCATTTGGTGGGAGTTATACAGAGAATGGCTAGAAGAGTCATATCAAGTAGCTCACTGAATCATTGTGTGCCTGACCCGCCCCATGGTATTCTTGATTGCTTTAAATACATATGAAATCAGGACAATGGAGGAAGGTGAGAGAAGAATTGATGCATCTGAATTGTGACTTTGGCCACCCAGGGGCAAGAGCAAACAAATCTGTCCTGGAAGTACAGTTAGAATCTCCTTAGAAGTGAGGGCAGCGAGACATTGTCTCAGATACTTTGGATGTGTTTCCAGGAGGGATCTATTCATCAAAAAAGACATCATACTTTGTTAAGCACCAAGGAAAATAAAAAACAACTCACTGTCACTGGTTTAATTCTGATTCTGGGTGACCCTATAGGTCAGGGCAGAAGTGTCCTTTTGGGTTTCTGAGACTATCACTCTACTGGGGTAGAAAGTCTGGTCTTCCCCATGGACAAGCTGGTAGTTTCAACCTGCTGCTGACCTTGTGGTTAATAGTCCAATGCATACCTACTATACCACCAGGGCACATCTAGTTAAGCGCAGGATCAGTAAAAAAGAGGAAAACCTGTAGGAAGATGGATTGACACAGTGGCTGCAACAATGGGCTCAACCATAGGAATGATTGTAAGAATAACTTAGAACTGAGTAGTGTGTCCTTTTCTGTGCATGGATTAACTACATATCATCCATGACTCAATGGACCCTGGTAGCCACAGCTTGTGATCCATGTAGCTCAGGGAAAGGATTAAAAAAAAAAAGGATAAATTAGTCAAAATGAAAGAACTCTTGCAAATTGATGAGACAAATATCTCGGTGAGGGAAAACTCAGGGAAATACGTTCATATTCTGTGAAATTACTAGAGAACAAAATATAATATGTACTATGTGAGATTGCCTATTATTTTTAGTCAGCAAAAATAAACCTTGTATAGAAATCTTAAGGGAGTATTTTCATTGAAAATAGAATGTTTGTAACTGAAGCATTTCTGATTTAAAAAATGTATATGAAGACTGCATGTTAGTAAAAATGGAGCTTTGGTTTCACAGTGGCTAAGGAACTGGCTGCTAGTCAAAAAGTCAGCAGGTCTAACCCACTGAATACTCCCTGGGAGGAAAAATGTGATGATCGGTTCCCTAAGGATTTACTGCCTTGGAAACCCCACACGGAAGTGCTTCCTTGTCCTATAAAGTCACTGAATGATCATGTGCATACATTTTACTGTATAAGTTAAAAGTAATTATCATGTGAGTGTTGGGAATTTATAGGCAAGATTGCTAAATCATGATGTAAAACAAGCAATGTATAAAAGCAATATTATTTCCTACTGCCTGAAGATTCACTCATCAACAAAAATGATAGATAACTTACAGCATCAGCAAGAGCATTCATACTCTGTGCCAAATATTGTAAAAAAAATCCTTCAGGTTTTAAAGTAAATAAGGACCAAACAGAGACCCAGGCAAATGTTCTCGGACAGTGACTTCAAATGAGGTTGATGATCAGGCAGCCCTTCTTCAAAGTGTGCTCCGCCCAACGTCGTCGTGATTTGGGGCTGTCCTCAACGCACATCTAAATCACTCACACACCATCCAGACATGTGATTATGAGTTGCTATCCAGTCTCTCCCCGTGTTTTCATTCCTTTTCTACTTGCGCTCTTCCCTATCATTTATCTCGGTGTGGGAAGTTGTGTGGGAGTATCTCACAGTATACATCATTGAAATTGATGCCATTGTTCCACACTAGTGGTGCTGCTTCCTAATTTCCCCACACTGCCCCCAGTCCCCATGAGTCCTCCTACATCATGTGTATTGTCACCTACACACTTACGGAATCTACCTTGTGCCCTGAATCTTATCAATTCTTTTAAGATATGTGGCACTCCTTTCTCCTTTGAGGTTTAAAAAATAAAGTTCAGTGAGTCTAGTAGATAATTTAATTTGTCTCACAATCATTGTTTACCTGATAAAATGAATTAATTTTAAAAATAGAATCTTATCCGGCTCTTTTTTCTAGAATTACAAAAATAGTATGTCACTAAACATTAGACATTCAATAATAAATGTTAGCTTGGGTCATTCAGGGCAGCCCGATCTACTGGCTATTATCCAATAGAAAGGGAAAAAATAATGAATTTATAAGAGACTGTTTGACATTTCTTTGTTTAAAATCAACACATCATTTTATTGGGGGCTCTTACAACACATAACAATCCATACATAATTCATGATTATCCTTCCCTCCTATCCCCACTTTCCTCTTACCTTTCTGGTATTGTTCGTCCCATCCCTGTTCCTGGATTCCATGTGTCCTGAGCTCTTATCTCTTCTTTATATCTTTGTACGTGTTCTAGTGTGGTCTGAAGTGAGAGGCAGTACTGGGGTTATGATAATGGGGAGTAGGAAACCTCAAGGAACCAGATGAATACTGGTGCTTGACTATCCCTTCCCTGTGACCCCTCTGTGTGAGTATGTCCCCTTGTCTACAGATGGACTTTGGGTTTCTGCTCCGACCTCCCACATTCTCAACAATAGGGTTTTTGTTTGTTTGTTTGTTTGTTTTTTGTCATGGGTCTGCTGATGCCTGTTACCTGGTCTCAACAACACCTCATGATTGCACAAGCTGGTGTGGTTCTTCCATGTGGGCTTCTTGCTTCTCTGCTATATGGCCACTTGTTTAACTTCAAGCCTTTAAGATATCAGACAGTATATCTTTTAATAGCTGGGCACCATACACCTTCTTCGCCACATTTGCTTAAGCACCCATTTTGTCTTCAGTGATTGTGCTAGGAAGGTGAGCATCACAAAATGCCAGTTTGTTAGAACAAAGTGTTCTTGTGTTGAGGGAGGGTATGAGCAGAGGCCCAAAGTCTGTCCACTACCTCAGTGTTTTGCCATATAATTATATGTACATAGGCCAGTACCTCTGTTCTTATGAATTAATATATTTACATATGTATCCACCTGTGCTTATACTTCTATCCATAGCTTTGCTTCATAGTTCATTCCTCTATTTCCTTTTACCTTCCTCCTGCCCCATCGACATCTATTGCCATGCTTTGTGTTTTAAATAGTCTTCTTTGAAGTCACTGAAGTGTAAGAAAAAAAATATGTGACTTTGTTGGTTTGTTTAAATTTTACAAACTTTTATTGCTTTACAATATATTGATATGGGTAAGAAGTTATTTTGTATTGAGTATTCCATTAAACGTTTTTTACACTAAGGTAAAACAAAATACTACATTTATTGTTCCAAACCCTGGTAACTGAATAATTAGAACGTCAAACTTGCCTAGAAGCTTCATGAGAGACAGATTTGGTGGTTTGCCTCTCTAAAGTGGCGTATGACTTCAGACATTATTTGGAGCAGTTTTACTCCATTGTATGGAGCTGCTGAGTTGAAAGTAGACTTGAGAGCACCCAACTAGAGCAGCTTTGTCATTCTGTGTCATAAATAAGAATACTGAGGTTTAAAGGCTTGGCCAAGAGGTGGATAAAGGATCTACGGACATTAAGTTAAACAAGACAGCATAGTTCTAACCTTTCTAATTTCTGCTTTACCGTATAATCAGACGGAAAAAGTAAACAAAAGCAAACAATATATAACCTATTCTCTATCAGGTGAGATAGGCATAACACTGACTGAAAGTATTTGGATTTTATGTCAACTTAATCCTGTGGGAAAGTGTAAGGGTAGAGTTAACCTCTCAATCAGATCACGTCCTGATGATACTCCCTTGGGGTGTGGCATTGTTGTAAGAGAGATGGTGATAACCGTTCTTCTCTTTGGCCCTTCACCTTTCCCCTCACTGGGACTGTGCTTGTCTCCAGGGGTGGCCCCATGTGAGCTGCCCGCTTGAGAACCATTGTTGTTCTGCCATGTTCCCAGCAACCTCAGATCCACATGACTGACTCTGCATCCACCAGCCTATGCTCTCCCTGATTCCCGCTTCACCTTTCTTGTCACTGGCTTGCAGTTACATGAGTCCAAAGCAGAATCTGGCTAGCAAAGCACCTGTGCACTTGAGTTGGACTGGGCTGGGATGCTTTCTTATTATAAAGTTCTTCCTCATATGTATATGAATATCACTGATTTTGATTCTCTGGACAAGCCAGCATACCAGAGGTATCCATGTAAAGAAAAAGCTTTAAATCTACATGTCAAATATAAAATTATATGGAGGATCATTTTTGAGGATCATTTCCAATTAAGCATGAAACATCATGACATATTTTTGGTAATTATTCGAGGATGTAATCCCAGAGAAAACAAAAACTTATCTCTCATATGAAATATTGCTTACAATATAGTTCTCTGAGAACCAAAGTTATAGTGTTTGTCTTAAAGAATGTATGAGTGATTTAGTTTCAGCATATTTTGGTATCACCTTGGATATCTTAATACATTTAGTAACATCTTCAGGTGATGAAAGGCGTGACAAATTATGCTTATTTTTAAAACAGTGTTATCTAATTTAAAGTCAAAGAAAAGTCAGAAATAATGATGAGGAAATATCCTCAATGATTCCAGTTTTGTCTTCTAATTACTACAGCCTACAGAGCATAGGTAAGATAATGAACAATGAGTGCCCAATTAAGACCAGGTTTTCAGTACAAGTTAGAGAAAAGAATTTAATTTGATAATATTAAAGCACCACAGAAATAATATAGTTTCATAGATGTATCCTTAGAATTTTCAATGCAATTATGAAGAACATTCCATAAAGGAGGAAATCTGTTATGTTCATTTATTTAAAGCTCCACAAACAAGGAAATTATATTGAAAAAATGGTACTTTGTTACAAATATTGGCAATGACATAAAGAAAATCTTTCTGGATCTATATTCCACAGCAAGTAAATTTAACTTAGGTTGAGGGGATATTTTCATTAAACATCAGAGCACAGAGACAAAAGCTACCCAGTACTCATGAATTTCATGCCAAAACTCATTAGAATTTTCTCACTCTGTTAGAAACTGTGTCCTTTTGGTCTATTATTTCATTCAAGATCAATACTTTTTCTGAGAGCAATAAGTCAGTGACCACTAATACACTGTTCAGATTTTCATTGTGATGTGAGTTTAGTCCCGTGAGTGATATGACGTTCAATAGCTAGTTTTTCTATTAGTTACACAAATGTACTTTCTTTTTCTCTAACACATGGTGTCTTATTTCATTTCCTTCTCATGTCTTCTGTTACAATTGTCATCATTAGATAGAAGCTTCAATTCAACATAGATGGGGCTTTTAATACTCGTGCATAGCTGGTTCAACTTATTTTTCTTTACTGTCTTTACGTGCTTAAAGGCAATGATCGGTTTGGAGGATACAGTGTGAATAGCAAAGCTTTACTTATATTCCCATCGAAGGTATATAGGAAATTTAGGAATCATGCAACCATTATGACATAGTCTTTAGACTTAAAGTACAGGAATTTTGACATCCCTGTGTGAATCAGACTGGAAGATACATGTATACAGACTTCATAAAAGAACAATATGGCATACGAAGATGTCAGTTAGGCATACTGATTTTATTTCTGTATTTGTTTGACTGGTAGATGGACCAGTTGTTTTATTCCTGATATCCACAAAAGATAGCTCAATTGTTGGCTAAGGTGGGTTTTTTATAGTGAGATTTTGATGGCTGTAAGCGCCTGTTTATAATTTATAACCACCTGCTTTACACCATCTCAGCTGTCAATGGCTGTACTAAAAAATCCCACAGGAATATAGGCATTGATTTTTTTTAAGCTTTAGGAAACGACACTTAGGAGTTTTTTCTCTCCTTTGACATTGATCTGTGAAAGTAATATTTCTCGCTAAGAACTGTCAAAAATGGAGAATGTTCTGGCTATAAGGCAACTTGCAATTTAATATACTATTTAATTCTGAAAATTCAAATTTGTGAAGTGAAAAAATAGTACATATATAAAAAGGCAAGTTTTTCTACTTGATGAATTAAACATAAGCAATTCATCCCAGCTTTAATATTCTAACCTTACAAAGGCTTGAATAATTTCCCAAACCATGCCACCTTATGAAAAATCCACACCAAGTACCTTTGGCATGGTTAACAGAGACAATGAGGAAGAAAAAAATATATATGGAGGAAGAACTTACTGGAAATTTGGACAGAAAAGATTATATCTAATATTCAGACATCTACTTTATGATGCTAACTGATGAGAAAGATGTCCTAGGATCCCTTTTGTCTCAGTGTGAAGATACACTATTGTTATTTTAGATTCTGGTTTCCTTTTTTGAGATTTTAATTTTATGGCCTAGTTTCCCCAGTTTAGGCTGAATATTCAGCACAAATATTCTATAAAGTCAGATTTCCAAATAGTTTCATCTGACTAATTAATCCATTTTGTATTAAAAAGTCTTTGGTTTTGTATTAGAGTGAACATTTAGGTTTATTTTATCCTATATCCACACTATGTTCTAGATCCAGTATTGCCTTGTGATGTCTGATAGAAATTAGTAATTCAATAATTCAGTTCATTTTCTCAGTTTGATTCACTTAGAATTATTTATGAATTTATTTTCATTTATTTTTATGTAGATTGTTTTGGATGTGTTGTCGTCTATATTATACTAAACAAAGATCTGTTTAGTATGATTGGAGTTTAAGAATAATTCACTTTTATTTTTATATCTCTTGCTTCACCCACTATAGAATTCTTTCAAATAGGGTATTTTATGAGATTCACTGTTTCATTATGGCATGTACCATAATGATAATCATTTGCTTGTCTATGTATTAATTAAAATCTTCTTCTTTAAGTTCAAAATAATGACTGTTAAAACAGAGCCTTTATGCTTCGTATCACTGATAAATCCATGAAGTCCATGAAAATAGGTTCTATCTCAGGACTCTAAGGTTGAAGTAAGCACCCCCACAAACACAATTCCCTTACCACTTATCCATCTACTTTCCTACATAATTAAACTTATTCTCTCTCCCTGAAGAAAGACTTTCTGCAAACAGTAAGGTATACTTCAATATCTTCCAGAATCTCAACTTCAGAGAGGAAAGAATTACATCTAGATTTCTGCAATCAGATAATAGAATGTCAAATACTTTTAACTTTATGTAGCTTGTTTTAAGATCATAATCTGTCTAAACAAATCATCAAAATTTGGCAGATACATGTGTGGATATGAAAGAGACAATTTCCCTAAAGGAAAACTGCTTTGGGGAAAAAGTAAAGTGAGTGGGTAGTCAAGGGGAGATGCTGTTTACAGGGGAAAAAAGGAAAAAGAAAAGAAAGAAATTCATAACAGTAATTTAAGTGCAAAGATTGCATGATCAATTTGGTATCGTGTTTCTATATTTATCTGAATCAACAGAACACATGTCTAGCAACTATCAAGACACTGGACAAATAGTAAATGCTCCATATTAATGGTAACTGAGTATTATACATCCTAAGTATGTCTCCGCTATACCCCATTAATAATGAATTGCTTTCTTCTCATTCCTTTGGTTGATTTCACTAACTTTGGCCTCATTGATATGTTCCATTTGCATCTCATAATCAGGAAATACATAGGGCTATTAATGTTCTCAAAGCAAAGTAGTAATATTGGGTTGCATCCGATTTTCCACTGTATTTGCCAAGTGAGGTAGGTATTGGTATAGAAGCTAAATCTGAAGTCTCTGGGCACACAAAAGGGAAGGCAAATCCAACTTCACAACTGCCCCCAATTATTGCTATAAAACAGAAGCCAGACATGCTTCCTCCTTCCATTTCTCTTTACCATATTTTGACACCAATCAACCCTCCCATGATACTCTGCTTCTCTAATGAGTTGGATCATCCATTGCAATGACCTTACAGAACTCAGACATACTGAAGAGTATGTTGAAGAAGTTAACAGCCTACACAACGTTAAAGATGGAGTTCTTTTGTCCATAGCACCTCTTGTCAGCCATATTGGCAAATGGGCCTCTCTGGTCCTGGGTCTCTCAGCTACATTGTTTCTTGTCAACTGTCTCTTTCTGTGGATGGGAAACCTGTTACTCTGCTACATGGCCTTCATGTTACTCCTCTGTCCAGTCTTATGGTCTTGGTAAAGCACCTCTGCTTAATTGTCTTAGTGCCATAGTCTATGTTGCTTCTTTCGCTTCTACAATTTCTACCACTTCAGGCAGATGTCTGGCATTCCCTCTATTGGTGGTTCTTTTGTTCCTGCTTCAAAGATGGCTGATGCTTATACTTGGCAGAATGACACAACTGACCAATCCTCAATAAACACCATCTATACTTTATATTTGACTTGCTTGGATCCACAATCAATTTTTATGGAAGCAATAGTCAAGAGATCTAGTGATGTATTGCTTTAGGTGTATCTGATGCAAAATATCTCTTTAAATTGTTGAAAAGGAAGGTGGTCACTTTAGTAAGGTGTGCCTAACCTAATCCGGGGTGTTTACAATTGCTTTGCATGCATGCGAAAGTTGGACATTGAATAGTAATGTCTGAATAAGAATTAATACATTTGAATTTTAGTCCTGGTAACAATATTGAAAGTACCAGGAACAAAATATTGGTCATGGAAGAAGTACGGCCAACATATTCCCTAGTGGCAAGCATGGCAAAACTTCATCTCAAAGTCTTTGGGCCTGTTGTGAGGAGGAACCAGTCCCTGGAGAATGACTTCATGCTTGGTAAAGTACAGGGCCAATGCAAAGAGGAGGTCAGACAAGATGGGTTGACACAGAGACTGCAACAATGTCCTTAAGCATAAGAATAATTGTGGAGATGTGGGACAGGGTTTCCCTATATTGTATGTGCACAGGGTCCTTATGAACTGGCCCCGTGGCACCTATTAGCAATAGCATCTTATTTTGGGGGGACTCAGTTGGAAACTTACTTCTATGAGGATGTCCTTAAATCTCATAGGGAATTTTTGTCTCACATTTTTCTTCCCCCAAAACTTAACTTATGGTCTGATACATTGTTTCATACATAATCGCATCTGATTTTTTTCACAGCTTTACATTGCCTTTAATGTTGTTTTTACGTAATGTCAAGCATTGTTATAGGCAAAAGGAATACACAGATGGATAATACATGATCTCCAACCAGGAGAAGCCCAGAGACTTTGAGGGAATAACAATTTCAGTTCTGTGAAGGAGCCTGATCAAATAGTAGTTATACATCGGGCTGTGATCCTCGAGGTTAGGAGTTCCAAAGCAGCAGCCACCCTGAGGCCAAAGATGAGGTTATCTACTTCTATAAAGAGTCACAGTCTTAGAAACCCAGAGGTAGTTCTACCCTGCCTGTAGGTACGCTATGAGTTAGAATCAACTCAGTGGCAACAAGGGTTTTTTTGATTGCTTGTTTGGTTGGTATTTTAATCATTTTATAGGGAGCTCATACAACTCATCACAATCCACACGTATATCAATTGTGTAAAGCACACTTATAGATTCATTGCCCTCATCATTCTCAAAACTATTGCTTTCTGCTTGGGCTCCTGGATCAGCACCTCATTTTTCTTCCCCCACCTCCCCATTCCTCCCTCCCTCTCTCATGAACCATTGATAAATTATAAATTATTATTTTATCATATCTTATACTGCCCTGAGTCTCCCTCCACCCACTTTTCTGTTGTCCATTCCCCAGGAAGGAGGTTATATGTAGATCCTTGTGATCGGTTCCACCTTTCTACCCCCACTTCCCTCTTCCCTCCTGGTATCGCCACTCTCACCACGGGTTCTGAGGGGTTCATCTGTCCTAGATTCCCTGTGTTTCCAGTTCCCATCTTCACCTCTGTGCATCCTCTGGTCTAACCACGTTTGCAAGGTAGAATTGGGATCATAATAGTTAGGGGGAGGAAGCATTTAAGAGCTAGAGGAAGTTTGTGAGTTTCATCAATGCTACACTGCACCCTGAGTGACTCACTCCTCCCCACTACCCTTCTGCAAGGGATGTCTGTTGTCTACAGATGGGCATTCGGTCCCCATCATACACTCCCCTCATTCACTATGATATGATTTTCACCCCTTTTGTGCTTGATACCTGGTCCCCTCGACCCTTTGTGATCACAAATGCTGGTATGCGTCTTCCATGTGGGCTTTGTTGCTTCTGGGCTAGATGACCACTTGTTTACCTTCAAGCCTTTAAGACCCCAGATGGTATATCTCTCAATAGCTGGGCACCATCATCCTTCTTCACCACACTTACTTATGCACACATTCATTCATCTTCAGCGTTTATATGGGGAATGTGAGCACACAGTGATGGTTTTTGTTGTTTGGTGTCTGCTACCTGGTCCTTTCAACACCTCGTGATCACATGGGCTTGTGTGCTTCTTCCCTGTGGGCTTTGTTGCTTCTGAGCTAGATAGCTGCTTGTTTATCTTCAAGCCTTTAAGACCCCAGATGCTATATCTTTTGATAGCCGGGCACCATCAGCTTTCTTCACCACATTTGCTTATGCACACGTTTGTCTTCAGCAATCATGTTGGGAAGGTGGGTATCATGGAATGACCATTTAGCTGAGCAAAGTGTTCTTGTATTAAGGGAATGCATGCGAGGAAACCCATTGTCCACCTGCTACCCACCTACTAAACCTATAAATATGTACATAAATCTATTTCCCCCATAATCATAAATATATTTACATATGTACATGTCTGTATTTAGGCCTCTATGTATGTCCTTTGCCTCCTACTCCTTTCCTCTATTTCCTTATGCTTTCCTCCTGTCCCATTACCATGTTCAGCCTTCATTCTGGTTTCAGTCTTTTTATACATCAGCTGCTTTTCTCTTATAACTTAGAGAATAATATTTAAAACATCAAAATCACTAAGAGTTTATATTCACCTCATGAATATATATCTAAGGATCAATTTAAATGATTGGCTCCTAGATTCTTTTGCATTATATATGATGGAGATTCACACGGTACATCTTCCCTCACAGGACTGTTCTTTTTCTAGTAGTTCATTGTCTATTCAATGGTCTTTGCTAACACAATCATTCAAATACATTTATTCTTCTATCTTCCATCCTAATTGTTTAGATTTCTCATGCATATGAAGATTCTGAAGGTAACATGGCTTGGGCCAGATACACCTTAGGACTCAAAGTGATGTATTTGTTTTTAAACATTTTAAAGAGGGTTTTGCAGTCAGGTTTCTCATTGTAATGAGTAGTTTTATTAACTGAATGCTGTTTCTAAAACATTGATTTTGAATCCAAATAAAATTAATTTCTTCACAATTTCAATGTTTTCCTGGTTTATTGTGATGTCATTTATTGATTCAGTTATAAGGATTTTAACTTTCCTTATGCTGAAGTGTAATGTGATGGTTCTAGTCTTTGTTTCCCGTTATTAAGTGCTTCTAGGTCTCTTCATTTCCTACAAGGGTGTGTCATCTGCACATCACAGGTTGCTAGTTGTTCTTTAATCCTGTTTCCTGTATAGTCTTTCCAAAACATATCAGTTATGCTGTTGAAAAATATATTTACAATGAAAAGATTATTGGTCTTGCAAAATTCTATAATGCAATCCCCTGTCCAATTTTGTTGTCAGCACCTAGGTTTTGATATATTGTTTTGTTTCTAACTTTTGCATTCCAATCACCAGTATTTATAAATGCATCTTGATTGAATGTTGGATCAATTTCATACTACAGACTTTGGTAAAATTCTTCAATTTCTTCATCTTTGACAGTAGGAGCAGTAGGGAAAATTTGAATAGTACCTGCATTAATTATTTAGCCTTATAAATCCTTGGAAATAGTTTTTAAAACTGTTGATTTTCCAAAAAAATACTTTTAGTGATAGATTATAACTGCATCATTCTTTAATTAACTAGTGTTATAGTATTAAAAATTAAGCCTTAGTAATTCACTATCATCTAACCCACTATGTGCCTCTCTCAAGAAAGTTCTGTTGCATGCAATCAGAATTCGTTATTATGGCATACAAAGTTAAAGATACCTCTCTACAGACTGAAATGCCAGCTAATTAAGTTGATAATGGGATTTGGACATATCAAGTATTTTGTAACTTATATTTTTACATTATAATAATTTAAAATTACTCTAATAATACTGATGTGATTTAGACATTTTTCCTACATGATCTCAATTCCTACTGTATTCTACTGTATCTAAAATGTACAATTATGCCATATTATGTTTAGTTTATTGCATTTATTATTATGCTTAAGCAATTAATTAGAAAAATCTATTAATTTTATTAATCAAATGGATCAAAACATCTATACAGTGCTCTCAGTTTCTTTTTCCTATTTTCATAATTTTTGTATAAAAAAGAATATAATGTAAGGCAATATAAAATAGTAAGGTATAATATACAATATAGTATTTTTTAATACTACAAGATGGTCTATTATATATTTCATCTTTATTCTATAAAATATGTCTAGTCAAGGTCTGCATTGTATCCACCTTAAATCAGCAGTTCCTTTAACAGTAACTTAAGCGAAATAGTTATTAAAATAATGCTCAAAGAATGTCTGAAACAAAAAGAATTAACTAAAAAAAAACTAAAGTATAAGCATTACGTATTGGATGATGTGAGTAACATCCAATGAAAATGGTAAGAGTACAGAATCACTGTAACAAATAGAACCAGTTGACCTTCCACCTTTCAGGATGAACAAGAACCAGCGGAGCTGAAAGAAATTCACGCTGCACTGAAACAGTAACCCCCCAAAAAAGGCTCCAGGAATTGATAGAAAAATCAATCGAAATGTTTCAACAAACTTATGATGCACAGGAAAAGCTTACTCATCTGTGCAAGAAAACTTGGAAGACAGCTACATGGCTAACTGTTTGGAAGAGATCCATCTTTGCATTGATTTTGAAGAAACATGCCCCACCAGAATGCTTACTAAAGAACAGCATCACTGTTTCGCATGACAGTAAAGCTTTACTGAAGATCATCTAATATTGATTGTAACAGTACATTGACAGGGAGCTGCCAGAGGTTCAGGCTGGAGTCAGAAGAGAACATGGAACAAGGGATATCACTACTGATGTTAGATGAATTTTGACTGAAAACAGAGAATACCAGAAAGAGGTTCATTTGTGTTTTATCCACTATGCAAAAGCATTCGACTGTGTTGACCATAACAAACTATGGCACGTTGAGAAGAATCAGAATTCTGGAGTACTCCATTGTGCTCATGTGGAATATGCACATGGATCAACAAGCTGTTGGGCAAACAGAACAAGGGAATACTGTATGATTTAAAATCAGAAAGTGTGTATATCAGTGTTGTATCCTTCACCATACTTTTTCAATCAGTATGCTGAACAAATCATTAGAGATGAATTATGTGAAGAAGAATGCTGCATTAGAACTGGAGGAAGGGTTATTAACAACCTCTGATATGCAGATGGTACATCCTTGATTGCTGCAAATAGGCAGGACTAGAAGCACTCGCCAATGAAGATCAAGGAATGCAGAATTCAATATGGATTATGACTCAATGTAAAGAAGAGCAAAATGCTCACAACTGGACAATAGGTGTAATACCATGATAAATTGAAGGATTTTCTCCTTAATGAGATGGATTGACGTCTTGGCTGCAGCAATGGATTCAGGCATAAGAACAATTGTATGGAAGGTACAGGATGAGGTAAGGTTTCCTTCTGTTTTGGGGGTTGTTATGGGTAAGAACTGACTCGATGGCACCGAACCACAGTAACAACAATACCATCAAAATTATTTCCATGTAGTTGTATACATGCACTCTCATTAGCAATGTGACACAACTTCAATGATTCCAAAGAAAAACACAAAACATGATTTCTTCTACAATCATACTTCACAAGGTAGTTCTCATATATGAGGCAGTTTTTGAAAAATTTGTGGAAAAATTCATTACCTTTAATTTCATTTTTCCACAAACTTTTTATGCCAACTGTATAAGAACCCTTGAAATCAACACCAAAAAACTTCATTCACTGCTTTTTACAATTACACACTAAAAGAAATTTCTAAAGCAATAATCTATGATCCTGGTTCTGTATGATCACTGCAAGCAAAGCTTTAAGAGCTAAGGAAATTTAGGACTTGAAGCGAGATTTGATTTACTTGCAACCAATAAAACAAAGATGATGGGCTGTCACTCTGATGGTTACATTACATTATATAATAATAATCCTCAATTGCTGGATCACTCTGTAGACTCATTGAGGGATTGATGAAGTGGGTAGCTGTGGCAGAGAAAGCCCATGTGTTCTCTAAGAAATGAGTACAGCCTGTGAGAGCTAATAGTAACTTCTTGCCAACAGCCTGAAATTGTACAATCACATGGAAATATATTCTGCCAACTGGGAGTGAGTATGGAAGCTGTTTCTTCCCGGATCAATCCAGAAGAAAATACAATTTATCTGATCGTTTGATTGCAGGCTTGTGAAAGTGTATGTAAAGGGACCAGCTATGCCTTGACTCCTGGCCCACAATAATTGTGACTTTGAGTAAATAGCTTATCTTTAAAGGGAGCTTGGGTAGAGCTCCTGGAAAGATTTACAAACCTACCTGCCCTCCAGTTTCTTCTGCTTCCTAACAACCCTAAAAATCAAAGCAGAAATGCTCCATAGAGTCACCGAGACGGTACATCTTTACAGGAGCAGACTACCTCATCTTTCTCCTGTGTGGTAGCTGGTGGGCACAAACTTCTAACCTTTTGGCTAATCACCACTTAGCCCTTTGTGCCACCAGGACTCCTTAAAGTTTAAACTTGCCATCAATTAAGCATCTAATATAAGCTAGCTACTTCAGTGGTCTTTTTTATTATCCTGTTTATATTTTAGAATTTGAAGCTAAATATGATTATGCAATTTTCATGAATCTAAATCATTTAGCAAGTGATCAAGGTAAATTCAAATTTGATTCTATCATATGACAAAACTACTGTTTTTCTATATTACACATCCTTAATGGAAAGATGGACTAGAGAAACTACTTAATAATATCCAAAAACACTGACCAGTGTCTATGCACTAGCTATGTTGCATGCAATGGAATGAAGTGAAAGAGGGATAAAATTGGGGGAGTTAGAGAGGGATCACAAATATGTACCTAACATAATGAACCATAACTCATTGTCATCGGGTCATCGTTGACTCATAGTGACCTGATGTGGGTTTCTGAGACTTTAACTGTTTGCAGGAGTAAAGTCCAGTCTTTCTCTAGTGGATCTGCTAGTGGATTTGAACTGCTGACCATGTGAATTCCACAGCCCAATGAGTAACCATTACACAACCAGAGATCCTGGACTCAATATAGCATCTGTGCCAAAACTTGTTTGGTTTACTTTTAATGAAGCTGTGCTTAATTTTACCTGATTTCTGTAAAGGTAGGAAGGAAAGTCACTTAATAACCTTAAGAATTCTGGAAAAGCAACTATCTTGCAAACTAGTGGATATGAAGAAATTAAGAACTCATTTTACATGGTGTTCATTCTGAATTTTATCCAAAACTTAAATCAAAAATATTTATGTATTCTCTTTGAAGGATATTAACTGCTACTACTTAATAACTTAAAAAGACTTGGAATCTAAAATGATCAGACTAGACTCAATAACTAGCAGAGATGCACACACTGATGGTCCAATTAGATAACTTTTTATTGCATATCAAGATTAATAACCTTATTTTGGCCTAATAACCAAAATATTGTAAATATATTGCAAGATGATATACCAAATAGCAAAGAAATAAAAGCACACACATGAAAATAATAAAATAAATCCTGCAGTGAAATAATATTTGTTAATCACAAATTGTTATTAACTATTAAAATAATATATATCACTAGCAGTGATGGTACAAATACCTGTTACTGGTCTAGGTGGAATTTGTGCAGTGGTAAAATTCTAATAAGCATTAATCTTTGTACCATTAAACTTTAAAAGGCATTGAAGACAAACTAGGTTAATTGGAAGACATGGTAACCTGAGGGGGAAAGTCAATTGGGATACAAAAATCCAAGGCTTTTGTAGATATTCTAGTCACATGATTAGGTCACCTTACACGTCAGCATTATGCTTGATGACCGAGGTGGATGTATCGCTCAAGGTACAGCACCAAACTCTTCACCATTTGAACAGAAACATCTGCCATTAACAAGTTCACAGGCAACAGCCATGGATCTATGCAGCCTTCTTTCAAGGGTGATTTTCTGGTACTTATCCTACACCATTGGTACATATCCTACATCTATACAGCCTTCTTGTAAGTGTGGGGCTTTTTTCGTTGCATGTCCTAAATACTTAATCTGAGTTTGTGCACTTTTTTGGTTTTGTGACTTGGGCATGTGTTTGAGGGCAACAAGAATACAGGAAATGACTGGTTATAAAATCAACAAAGCTCGGGATAGAAGTAAAACCACTGGAGCTACCACAGGCAGTGGAGTGGCTTACACATGGATTGGACTGCTAACTCTGATTTTGGTATTTCAAAGGTACCAACCGCTCTGCAGGGAAAAAAAAAACAAACTAAGGATTTTGACGTCTGTAAATATTTACAGTTTCAAAAACCTAGAGGGGCAATTCTATTCTTTTCTGTAAGCTCGCTGTGAGTCTAAATGGACTCAGTCATGGTGAGTTTGTTTTGTCGTTTTCTTTTTGGTATACCATGAGGGAGACCTATGAAGTGAGAAGCTAAGAGAATCAGAAACTCGCCAGACCAAACCTAAGTGTTGATCAATAGTTCCCAGAGCTGAATATAAGCTATATGATATATATTCCTGATGCACTTGGAAACAAAGAAATATGAATTAGGTTTACCAGCTAGACTATATTACAAGAAGTCTAGTGACAAATGTACTTTTAAGTTTGTATATGCCCTTCTGTTTTGCAATTTCTCATTTCCCCCCCTGTGGTATCTAAATAATTAGAGTGAGAAAAATGAAGAGAGGAACATGGAAAGTGGCAAATGACTTGGCTGGTTAGCTGAATCTTGAAAGAGCATGTCTAGAAAATTGGATAAATTGTATCAAGAAGACTTATTTTCACCACTTTAAGGTGATGGGGGAAGAGGATGTGACTAGTAATGTCTCACGTAAACTTTCCAAAAAAGTCTCCATTACTCAAGAAGAAATAAAAATCTATGAAAGCAAAGTGATCTCTTCAAGTAAGGTCATGGAGTCTCTGTTCTTGGCCACACTTGCAGGTGCCTAGCGGACTTCTGAAAAGAGCAAGCACGGCGGCAGGAGCAGACACGCATTCTGGGCCCGCCCAAGCTCTCATGTGCCTGTCCCGAGAAGTGCCCTGGAACCGACTCTCCTTTTGCCAGAATCCACTTCTAGAAAGGACCCTAGGAATTGAAAATAAATACAAGTAAGATCCAGGGCTAGTAAAGAAATAAAAGAAAGGTATAAATTACATGAGGGTAGGTCAAAAAGTATATTGAAAACCCATAGACACCCTTTTAATTTACTATTAAACTGATGTATCAAAATATGATGTTATTGTCATGAACAGATGCCCCCCACATCTATCACAGATCTAGAGATTGCCTGAGGCAGTTTCCATCTCTAACCGTCTCCAAAGAATTGCACACGCTTCTGTTTACACGATATCCAGACAGCACTTTGGGCATCATTTCAAGGGAATCTAAAGGTCTTCCTTTCCAAAGTGCTTTGAGTTTGGGGAGCAAAGCGACGTATAAATGGACAAGATCAGACCTATTGGATGAATAAGGTCAGGCTTCCCTACTCTATTCTTATAAAATAGGATTTCCTACCCTAGGTGAATTAATGCCCGCGATGTCCCTGGTGTAACTTTCCTGGCCTTTTTCTCATCAAGGAAATTTCCAGACTTCTTAAAACTTTTAAATACCCCCTATAATTTTCCTGTGTAATTTAAGGAAAGTTATCGAGATCACCCCTCTGGTATAATCCCTCACCCAACAATAGTCACCTTTGGCTTTTGAGCTGACCTCTGTGACTTGACGTTATCTGACACAGCAGATCCTCTTAGAAGCCACTGTGGAACTGGATTTTTTTTTCTCTTTAGAAGCCAATCTAAAAAGAAAAAGATGTGAAATACTATAAATATCTGCAACCATTCACTAATCACAGAAACACTTAAACATGTTTTGGGGGAATGAACCATCCATGTATCAACTGGAAGCCCTGCAGTAATAATGTTTTACCTGCCCCCATAGAGCTAGATATCGGTGGCCCAGAGTTTTCCATCTACTTTTCTAAATAGCACTGGGATGTTTACACCCATGAAAAATATAAATGGCTATTGCTGTCTGAAATATTCCGAAGACGGAGGAGAGATTTTGTTTACCTGAGAGAGAAATTCTCAAAGAACTACAACAAAAAAGAAGCCAGATAGAATTTTTGAAGCATCAGCAACATTTTAACACTAGGAATTTATAGGTGTGAAGGGAAACGTAGGAAGCAACATTCAGAAGGAAAATGTAGAGGAATGTTTCAGTGATGACAGACACTTACACACCGTCACCCCCCTCCCCCCTTGGAACACAGACACTCAGGGTCATGGAGGGGGGGGGGCTTTCCTCATGCTCATCATCCTTCTATCAGCCCTTAATAGGGACATATTTTTTAAAAACCCTTCATCAGAGGAAGCCTGACCTCATCTGGGGTCCGTTTCACATGTTGGGGAGAGGGAGAAGACCAATCAATTCCTTCCATCTAGCGTTATTCCATGGTCACCGCAAGTCAACTGACACCCCCAAGTGTGCTCAGTGCACCTTAACAGGAGTTCAAATGCAGATGTGAGGGTGGCCCCTGTCTCAGAGGGGGTGATTTCACCATTGCTGATGGGCAAACCAATCCTCCATTGGGAAGAAAAAGACAGCATTACTTACATACACCAAAAATGGGAGAATATGCAGTGTAGTATGTTCCCAATGAGGCACATTTGACCAAATCCATATCCTGTTTGTGTTACTCAGACCCCATGTTATAGACCACCGGGACTTTAGAATTTAGACTTTGAGGTCCATGGCATCCCTCCCAGACCACATCAGAAGGCTTCAATTTGAAAACCCCACTAAGCTAACCAACCTTTACTGTTAAGCACACCTATAGCTGATAAAAAGAACGGAACTACTGCCTTGGATTGAAAGTCGAAATATCCTAGTGTTTGCAGGTGACTACTATCCCAAGGTTAAGGCACTAAAAGTCATTGGACCTTGGCTCATATCTCTTGCTTTGAGATGTCCACTAATTAGCAACTCCAGACTACCATATACTTCCTATTATTATACTCTTTGCTTTATTATGGCATGTTTTAGCCCAAAAGGTGTAGTTCTATCTTAGGAAATGAGTGTTATTGAAAATCTCCCCCAACTTCAACCCTCATATGTGCATAAATAAAGCCCCATCACATGAGTTTTTAATCTACACAAGAGAACAATTCATATATTTTAGTCTAAAATCTGCCCTGTACATAAATACTTTAGTTTTCTAAGTAATATTTAAAATTGTATACCATTGGCTAATTTAATGACACTATTGATAGAATTACCATATATCTCATGGGAACGGTTTACAATATTCCCCAATAAAATGATAATTATATCTCTAAAGTGGATTAGGGACCTATGTAAACTATAGATATATGAGATTTAAATAGACTTTAAGCTTGTATAAGTAGATTTTAAGCATGTACTTAACTGTAAGTCGCAATTTAAAATTATTCTTTTAATGAAGCTCTATTCAATATTCACCTTCATGATGAGATCACTGAAAATATGGATGCTACAGCAAATATGGTGAAGAAATTAAATGATGCCACATTATCAGAAAGAGTAGTGTCTATAAGGCTTGTCTTTAAAAATTGGCCATTAAAGTGAGGTATCAGCTAAATCCTTATGCAAGAAGCACACCAGCTTGATCAAAGGATTGCAAACAATAAAATCCAAGGCTAGAGGAGAAAAGTGTATAGAGCTTAAATTGTGAGCACCTGGTTTGCAGAAGGCTATGGATGACAGTGATACCTGAAAAAGGGTCCTTATTCAAATTAAACCTTCAAAGAAGGCCCTCTGAACAGTGGCCAAGGATGTGAATAATCTTGCTATCAGAGAGAATGTATTGATTAAAGCTGATGGACTAAAACAAATTTTTTTTAATCACTGCAGCTGACTTAATTTCAACTCATGGTGACCTCATAAGATGAGATAGAAAAAATAAAATAAAATGATATGATAGAACTGTCCCTGTGAGTCTCCAAGACTGTATTTCTTTACTTTCCTTCAAGATGAGATGGCTGATCTAGCAGATTTCAGACTTATGTGTAACCATTATGCTACCAAGGCTGATGATGCTCAGTTAAAATTTGGTGCCTTACTTGCCATTTGTTCCCTCTTTTGACCCATCCTAAATTTGTTCTCATTTTTATCCCTTTCTGCTTTCTTTTAGATCGAGGTCTTTCTGTGTTTAATTTTGTAAATGTTGTTGAAGTGTGGGGTTGTATATTTTTCTTTATATGAAATCTAGGATAGGTAGATCTATTCAGAAAGTAACTGGATTAATGTGTTTTTTTTTGAGATTGTTGCAGGACAGGCTAATGGGGATGGGAAGCTAATAATTCTGATTTCAAGAATAAAGAAAACATTTCTAAATTCAATTGGAGTGAGGGTTGCACAACCTTTTGAAAATATGTTTAAGCAATTGAAATGCATGGTATGGGAATTAAAATTTCCCATGTCAATAAAACTGGGGAAAAATCACATACATAAAACAAGATAATAGTGGAAGGAAAGAAAAGCATCTGATTATATAAGATTACTTTTGTAGCTAGTTTGGAACATTTTACATCTTATTCCAGGCTTTGGAGGGATTTTAAATCTTTTTACCCAAAGCAATGATTTCTTTCAATATATAGTTGCTGGGTGTTTACTATGCATCAGGCATTATGTTATATGTTGAGGTAAAGTTGTTACTGCTGATTGCCAAAGGCTTAGCCCTACTCACTGCAACCACAATAACCAAGCACGTGTTGTTCAGTTCTGCACCATTCACACAAGCCTCATTACCATCTGGGGTAGCCTCTCTTCCAACTCACTCCTTTGAGGAGCTGTCTCTTTTTCGCTGAACCTCCACTTTGCCCAACAAGATGTTACTCTCCAGGGATTTTTCCCTTCTGATAACATGCCCAGAGTGAGCCAGGTCAAGTCTCTCCATCCGTGGTCCTAAGGATCATTCTGGTTGTACTTCTACTGAGACGGATTTGTTCAGTCTTCTAGCTGTCCATACTATGTTAAATATTATGAGATAAAAGAGTAAACAAAAAAATTCACACCCTGATTACATAAATATTTCCTTCTAGTTGGGGAAACAAGTTTGGAGGATTGACTGAGGATGCACTTGGGACAGTAGGTGGGGAAGGCCTCTGGTGGCATTCAGTGGGTGGGCAGAGCAGACATAGGGCATTGGGGGCAGCCCAGGAACCCAGGCCAGGTGCCATAAAACACTGGGACACTGAATCCTACATCTAAAGGACACACAGTGTCTCAAAAGCTGCATCGGGAGCCCTCATATGGGAATCCCACTGGGTGAACTGGACTCTACCTCAGACACACTTGCAGCCTGAGGACTTACACCAGAAATCACATGGTACCCGAGAAGACAGAAGACACCCGTGCCAGGAGTAGTGTCTGTTGGTTGGCAGACAAGCAAGATAATGCTACTTCAGTGCCATGTCTGACATGTTAAGATACATAGTATCCTGGCAATCCTGGACGGCCTTTCTGTTCGATTTTGCTTATGCTTGTGCTTATTAGGGTATGTCCCAGAGGTGTGCTGCCATTGGGGGGCACCTTCTGCAATCTGTGTTATTTATTTCTCTGAATTTTTGGTAAAAAAAACCCAGTGGTATGGAACCTATAGGAAAAGAAAAGATAACATGGTGTCGGGGTCAGGGTCAGGGTTACACAGAGGGATGGGGGAGATAAGAAGGAAATGACATCCAGAAGTCCCAGAGGGAAAAATATGTTTGGAGACTGATATGGAAGCAGTGGTACAATTATTTTTGATATGATTGAAATATGGAATGGTATGACATATGTATTAAGGCCCAACGGACAGCACATCAATTTAAAAACAAAATTTAAATAAAACCAATATTGAACCAAGATGGAGTTCTGGGCTCATACTAAATCCTAGCTGCAACTTAAGAATAATTAGTTCTTAACATCTTTGCCCTGCTCAATTTTCATGGGCACTACCGCGAAGTATGATGAAGAAATCAGATGGTGCTTGACTATCAATTGAAATTGGGACTGGAGTCCTACAAGCTTTATCCAAACAGTCTCTTAAGCGAGGAGTCAACAAAGTCCACACCAAAGAAGCACATCAACTAGTGTGATCCAAAGATGACAATGACAAAATTCAAATATGAAGAAAAAAGAATTAGAGCTAAAATCATGAACACCCAATTTGTAGAATGATATGGAAGACAGTGAGCCTAAAACCCATCTGCAGAGTGTGGAGTGAGACTGTGATGCTGGCAGATCCATTACAGCCAAAGGCCAGAGTCCCCAACAGCCCTACCAATAGGTAGAGACCATTGTGACCTTGATTATGCTGGACAGAACTTGATATTTGGTCAGATGACCTCCCCATAGACATGACCTGAGTTTGTTCTGGGGGAAGGTATCTCTTAGATGTTCCGTGACAAAAAATGTACCTCTTGGTGTCTTGATTGTGGATGGGGATCTTCATCCTCTCACATTTTTTTTGTGTTTTTGTCTGTATACTAATGTGATCTCATCCTTACCACCTCAGTGCGATTTGTTTTTAATGTTTTCCGTTCTTCGCAGCTGTGAAGCACAGGAAGAGTAGATGTACAATGATAATAACTGATACAAGGTGTCAAGGGGGAGGGGATACAGGGAGGCACAGGGAGTTTGGGGCAGGGAGGGGTGGGAGCACTGGAGCTGATCATGATTACACACCTGATGAGGATGGATTTGGTGCTGATTGTACAATTCCTCCTGGATATGTTCGGATGATTGAACTATTCAATTCCATGATATGTAAATTATGTGTCGATAAAAATGTTAAATAAAATCAGGGGAAAATCAGAAAATTGGGAATAAAATCTCAATCACAAAAAGTGCTACTCTCCTATAAGAATGGGTAATAAAAGAGAGACACATTTGGTTCAATCTGAGTGTTCAGCAAATATAGCCAAAGGCAATGTAATTTGAGATGAAACCTGGTGACGAATTTATGTCAGTGAAGTTGAGAACAAAAAGTATTCCAATAAGAGAATACCATGGGTATGATCATCATTCCAATATTAGATTTCTATTCATGCTTTAACAAATGATCACAAACTGTGGTGGAACAGAAGATTGCAAAAAAAAAAAAGGTCTTAATTAAGGATGATGACTACACAATTTCATTTTTGTATCTGACATCATTAAGTTATATACCAGGAAGAAAAATGGCAAATAGAATGTTGCATGAGGGGCTTCAAAAGTTTTATGGAAAAATGAAAATAAAAGATAATATTTTGAAGGACCTTTGTATATATGCTTATTTATAGGCAAAAATTCACAAGAGACTGCATATGTTTAGACTACGTAGATAAAAATAAATTTATCAGTGTATCAGTTTTCTTAGATTAAAGTTTTAGGGTCATGGTTTCAGAGTTTGGCTAGTCAATTAGCCTAGCATGGTTTAGAGAGTGTCGTCCCCCCACCCCCACTCCCCCATTTTCTTAAGCTGGTTTCTTTGCAAAACCTTTAAAGATTTTGAATGAACAAAGAGGAAAAATTAATTCAAAAGCAAGCACATAAGGAATATCCAAGGTTTATCTGGCAGCCCTTGGTGCAAATTTCTCAGGGAAAAGGAGTCACAAGCAGAAAACTGTAGGAAGTCCTGTTCCAGAGAGTGTGTGTGTGTGTGTGTGTGTGTGTGTGTGTGTATTGATGTTTTTCTCAAGAAAATGGTTTACAGGGTTGTAAGTTCTAAGTCCATGGGTCAGAGGTCAGTCTGGAGGTTTTCCTTGACTTGCAAACTGCAGGGATTGATGAACCCAAGACCAACAGGAAAGATGATGAACTGCTCATGCACAGATTACAGAGACTAGTGAATCCCAAAATCCACATGCCGCAAACAGTCCCAAAAGCCAGAATTCAGATTCTGATAAGTTAGATGCTATGCACGGTTTAAGTGAAAGGCCAATAAACTTTGCCCAAATGCCCATGTATCTTGGATACAGGCCATATCCTTGAGGAAACTCCCTTTAACTGATTGCCAGTTTAGGGCAGATCTCATCGTGGAGCTGATTACATTATATCATATCTCATCCTAGGGGATCACTATATGTTAACTGTCAGTTTTCAAACTAACTGCCAAATCACTGAGAATCATGACCCACCCAGGTTGCCACACACCCTTAACCACCAGAGTCCACCCTTGTCAATGTGGCATCTCTACAGATCTTCTTAAGATACACATAGTATCTCAGTAAAGACAATTTATAAGGTCATGCTTGTGTTTAGCATGATACAAACAAATCTCACACATCAGAAACATTAGCCATGTTTGCATCTTATGCTTTATACATGAAGAAAGTAAAAAGACTTGATGCACATGTACAAATAAATGGTCATAATTATTATGCTCTCGCAACTGGTCATATGATTTAAGATGATACTGAGAGCTATCTTCTTCTGCTGCTGCCAATTCGGTACTCCCTCTACCCTAAGCAACCCCCTCTAGTCATAGTTCTTTGACTGGTGAAGTGGCCATAAGCTTCACTTCTGAAGTACATTGACACAATGAGTGGTCATGCTGTAGATTTCTATTGATTTTAATCATAGAATTTGATGGTATGGGTACATGGTCTAATTGCCTTCATAAACTGTTACCTTTTTTGGTCAACTGACCAAATAATGTATGGTGTCAGCTACCATTATTAAATATTTGGACCAAGGAACAAATAGACATAGCTTAATCAAAAGGTGGAAAAATATGCAGCAGACTTAAATTTTTATGAAAATCAGATATTCTAGATACATTGAGACTGGAGGAACAAACTGACTCAGGTCACTGGAAACAACTTTTAAAACTTTAACTATAACTATCCTTTTAATTCATTTTTAAACAGATTAGACATATTATTTTTAAGTTCTTTTTTGAGCAGTGTGCTCTTCTAATTAATAAATACCATCTCATGTACTTTTTAGCATGTTTATTGGCATATAACTCATATATCATATAATATATAGTTCAATCATTTTAAGAAAAGTTGTACAACTTTCTATAATCAAATTCAGATCATATTCTTTCTTGTACTCCTCATCATTAACTCTTCCTAAACCATTAATCCAGTTGTGTCTCTATAGATTTACCTCTCCTGGCTTTCATATTGAGAATACACATACACACACACACACACACAAACAGTAACAAAGTAAAACAGAGAGAATCCTCAATAACAAGAATGCAGAAAATATTAAAAACTAGAGCAAATTTTCAATAAGTAGAATGGAAATAAAATGATAAGATATTAGCATTTAACGTAATTTCCTCTTCATAATCCACTCCCCAGTGAAGCATGATAGTAAGGCTGTTCACTTCCCTGGTCTATGGTCAGAGAGGATTCATCAGAAGCTTAATCCAAATATATTTCCCCTTCACTTTTTATTTTAACTGAAAACAAAAACAAACTTAACAGTTAGTTGAAAGGGAGATCAAATGATGAGATTGTATATTTCATCCTAACTACATCTGACATAATCAAATTTGCCGTGTTCTCTTCTGATAAGGCTATTCATACCTCTTCACAATAGAGGGGATTCTTTAGAGGCTTAGTCCATGTGCGAACACTGCAAATGCATTTTGGGCTTCCACTGTCATTCATAGCCTTCTGGAAACTGGGTGTTCATAATTTAAACTTTAATACCAGTCCCTTCTTCATATTTGGATTTCAATTATTTGCAATCCTTGGATCACCGACTGGTGTTCTTCTTCCATGTGGACTTAATTGATGCCTCAGTTAGATGGCTGCTTATTTGAAGATAAGCCTTTATGACCCGAGGCACTATTCTTTCTGATAAGCTGACGCCAGGTAGTTTCTTTACCGCACTTTGTTGTACATCTTCAGTGATCTCTTCATGAGGGCAAGCATCAAACTGGTCCATGTCATAAGAACGAATTTTTATTAGATTGAGGCTAGAATTTATGGCAAGGACAAAATCCATCCATATCTCTATGGTTTATTTCTATCCCTGGTTCACTTTAGAAGCATCATTATCATTTTATGTTAATGAACATGATCATTCCTCCTCCTTGGGCATAAATTAATTCTATTGATAGTGTCATTAATTTAGCCAAAGGTAAGACATTTAAAATACTGTTGAGAACAGGAAATTATACAAATATAGGGTGGCTATGGGCTGCAATACATGAATGGTTGACTTGTGCAAAATAATTCTTCAGTGAGTCCACACTATTTACACAAAAAGTGGGGATGGATGATAGGGGAAATATTTCAATAATGTTAATTCACAAGGGAAGAATCATGTCTACCAGATTAATCCATGTAATAATAAAACAAGGAGGGCATTAAAGTAGTAAATATATAGTAATCCAAGGCCACATTCACTGGACATACTCAAGGCAAGAGAGCCAAACCAAAGTCCAAGAACTGCCAATTCTATTCCCTTGGGAAAGCAGTCATTGGCTTCTTCTCACACTGGGAAATTTCAGCCTTAAGACCAAGGACTACACGTGAGTTTGAAATGAAGCCCAGTTCCCTAGAGGGCATGTTAGACAAGGTTCTCTAGAGAAACAAAACCAAGACACACATGACTTTATATATATTTATATAGATAGATATAAAACATTAGAAATAAACATCTAATTAATCTATAGATTAATGGCTCAGTGCAACTCACTTCAGTGCAACTCAGTACAAATGGCTCAGTGCAACTCACTCCCATGAGACATCTAATACACTGGCAGTCCTTCAAGTCTTGAAGGCCGCCGGTGCAAATCAAGGAAACAGACAACTGAGTCCTCTGTAGAGCAATTCAGGCTCTCTGACCACAGGCAGCAAACAGCAAGGCAGGTCACCAACAGTTAGCTAGAAGACAGGGTCCGACCAACCCCGGCTCAAGTGATGCATACTCCAGCAGTGTGGCAATGCAGGGCTTGAAGGAATCCCACACTGCAGTGACCCAGTCCACAAGTTCAGTGTCCCACGGGTAGTGTAGCTCGGAAATCGAGGCAGACAACAAGCTAAGGCAGCCGCATGCTGGTCTGACCATCAAAGAGCGAACAACAAGAAAGATGAGGCTCACCAAGCCATTTCTCTCTCTGCCCTTCAATTAATCCCACATGTGTTCATTGGCTAAGTTGGCACAATAAACCTACCTATCAGTAGGGTTTCCACATCAAGTTCTTCTTGTGTGGCTTATGAAATATGTGTGTGTCTTAAAAGAATAGTCAAATGTCCTAATAGTCTATAGCACACAGCTTGAATCAAAAAGTGTGTGTTAGTCCAGGTAGACTAGAGAAAAAATTCATAGACACTCATTTGTGTGTAAGAAAGAGCTTTATATAGACGAGTAATCGATTATTGAGAAAACATCACAGCCCAATCCAGATCAAGTCCATACGGCTGATATTAGCCCATATGTCCAATACCAATCTATAAAGTCCTCTTCAGACTCACCAAACATGCGCAATGGCACTAAATGCAGGAAGATCGCAGTCTTGTGGATCCAGTGGCATTGTAAGCATTTCAGCGCTGACAGGGGTCTCCACCTGGCTTCCCCAGGTTCCAGGCTTTCACTGCCATCAGCATAACCCCATGCATCTTGTCATTAAAGAGTCTCTCTGGGAGTGATCAGAGAGAGAGTGTCTCTTGCCTCTGAGGAGAAATACAGGATTTCCCAGTATCCTCAGGAGAAAGCCATGCCCATACAGAAGCCTCATTGGCTGTGACCTGAATTGACAGCCTAGAATTCACCCCTTCACTCTAATCCTCTCAAATTGACATCAGATTATGTAACTACCACAAAGAGTTAGATCAGCAGTTTTCAACCTGTGGGTCACAACCTCTTTGGGGGCAGAATGACCCTTTCACAGCTACCCAATTCATAACAGTAGCAAAATTACAGTTATGAAGTAGCAACAAAAATAATTTTATGGCTTGGGGTCACCACAACATGAAGAACTGTATTAAAGGGTCTTGGCATTAGGAAGGTTGAGACCACTGGGTTGGATTGAAACCAGGTCAAAAGTATCCAATTGGGCATATTCTCCAGTTGGGTTCTAGGTAAGTATCATTAATAATTTTTCTGCAAAAGAGATGTGGCTTCTTCCCATTTATACACCACAAAAATATAATCACCTTCAATGAGTCACATGTCTCCCTCCACTCATTTTGACTTGAATTTCCAGTAACGTTCACTTATATAGGGTTTCTTGATTTGGGGATACATTAGCATGATCTTTAGATAGCAGCAACTAAGTTGTCTTCTCCCTCTCCCCACATCTTGAAAAATTGTCCCCACACTGCAGCTATAGCTCAGGGAGAGGGACACGTCTGATCAGAGCACAGGGGAGCAAATGAAGGGGGAGGAAGAGAGAGTGGAGCACATCCTGCCTCACCAAGTCTTAAGGAGAATATCCCCGCTCAGAGCAGCCAATGCATGGAGAGGGCCACATGGCTGGTGCCACTATGAGACATGACAATCCTCAATGAACCATAGCTCTACAGGGGACAAGACAGGGACATAGTGTGGGAAATGCGCCCACTCTGACCCTACCACACCGAGGCAAAATACTAATGGGAGTGCAACAAGGGAGCAGAGCAAGGAAGCCCCAAGGGAGTACCAAAAATAGGCTTTGGGGCCAGGGATGCCACCCCATCAGACTCAATTGGAAAACACTCCTAAGGATGAGCAAATAGAACTTGAACTATTTACAGGCTTTTCTTTTTTCTGTTTTCTTTTTATCATTGGTTTGTTGTTTTGTTTTCTTTTGTTGTTTTGTTTTCTTTTGTTGTTTTGTTTTGGTCTGTCTTGTTTTTGTGCACATTATTATCTCTGCAGGTATATTTAGATAAGATAGGCAGGGGAAAACTATCTGGAGCAGAAAACAATGGGACTGATGGTTCTGGGGGGACATGGGAGAGTGGGGGGTAGGGAAAGGAAGTGGTGTTAACAAACCCAGGGACAAGGGAACAAGTAATACAAAATCAGTGGTGAATGTTCTTATGTGTCACTTGGGTGCTGTCAAAGCCATCTGCATTTGTATGCACATATTACTATATCTGCAGGTCCACCTAGATAAGATAGGCTGGACAAACAACGTGAGAAGAAAATAATGGGGCCAATGGTCCCGGAGGGACATGAGAGTGTAGGAGGTAGGGGAAGGGAGGAGGTGTTGGTCAACCCAGGGACAAGGGAAAAATGAGTGGTTCAAAACCAGTGGAGGGAGGGGATGGGAGGACTGGTAGGGAGTGACCAAAGGCAAGGTAACTGAGAAGAATTACTGAAACCAGAATGAAGGCTGAACATGGTAGTGGGACAATAGCAAAGCAAATGGAAATAGAGGAAAGAACTAGGAGGCAAAGGGCATTTATAGAGGTCTAAATACAGGCCTGTATATATGTAAATACATTCATATATGATTATGGGGAAATAGACATCCCTTTACAGAAGGGTCACAGGGAAGAGACGAGCCAGTAATGGTGTAATATAGCACCAATGAAATATACAACTTTCCTCTAGTCCTTAAATGCTTCCCCTCCCACCCCCCCAACTATCGTGATATCAATTATACCTTACAAATCTGGGTAGACCAGAGAATGTACACTGGTACATGTAGGAACTGGAAACAAGGAATCCAGGACACATGATCCCTTCAGGACTAGTGGTGAGTGTAGGGATACCAGGAGGGTGGAAGGATGATAGGGTAGAAAGGGGGAACTGATTACAAGGATCTACACATAACCTTCTCCTTGGGGGATGGACAACAGAAAAGTGCGTGAAGGAACGGAGACATTGGACAGTGTAAAATATGACAAGTAATAATTTATAAATTATCATTGTGGGGTGTGGGGGCAGGCAGGAAGGGGAAAATGAGGAGCTGATACCAGGGCTCAAGTAGAAAGAAAATGTTTTGAGAATGATGATGGCAACAAATGTACAAATGTGCTTGACACAATGGGTGGATGTATGGATTGTGATAAGAGTTTTATGAGCCTCCAATAAAATGAAAAAAGAAAGAAAGAGAGAAAAGAAAGAACAACTGTCCCCCGCTGTGTCGAGGTCTTCTCTGCTGAAGTGGTTTTTAAGATGTACATATAGAGGAGGGTTACTATGGTTCATGGACACTAAGTAGGCTCTCTACCTCTTGCTTGGGAGCCCAGAGAGCATTAGGCTCTTTTATAGAAATATCTATATAAGATTAGTTGAGACCCACAACACAAAGGCAGATATAAAGCCTTTGTGAGCAGTGACTTTAAGTTCCTAATGGTAACACAGTGTTGGCAGAGAGAGTGAGAATGATAGTGTATTGTGACATATGTACCTAGAAGAGAAACGGTTGAATGAATGTATGTTATGCTGGAGGCCTTTTCACCAAGAAAAAAAAATGTATTCAAGTTCCATAGGTCAGAAGTTAAGGGTCTCAACATGCAAAAATAAAAAAAAACCCAAACCATCAGACTGCTTTCCTTTCCTACTAGCTGAAGGGGGCATTTATTTCTTTGCTGATTTGGGTTATTGTTCATTTATGTCGTCCAATCTCCCGACTTTATAGAACTAAAGTCCCACATCATTGCCAGTTGAAATGAGAACCTTGCCAGCTACCAGAACTTTATTCTGTGTCTCGTGGTACAGAGCAACTCTCCAACCCTCCTTTCTGTCCCGTCCATTGGGAATCTTAAGGACACAAGTGATCAATTACGCCTGTCTAAATAATCCAGGATGATCTCCTTATCTTAAACAGACTAACAACCTTGATTCCATCTCCGTTTGTCATGTAAGGTCACATAATTGCAGTTCCTAACACTAGACAGTGGACACCTAGAATCATTATAAGAATTTCAAAACATGTTTGACAGAAAATGAAATGAAAAACATGATGTGATGTGATATTGAAGGGAGAGGTAGGCCAAAGATACTGCTGAATTCATTCAAGGAAACTTTAATTTATCCTAATTGAAGTAAGTCATTGATGGGGGAACATAAGTGGGAAATATGTATGGGAGGGTCCTGTAAGTTTACATTAATTTTTAATTTGTGATGAATTGAAATTTCTTAATATGGCTCGTCTATCAATCCCTAACTAATTGCCACCAAATGACTGGATGGGCCCATGCCAATAAGATGCAGCAGCCGCCCCATGAAGGGTTGCACACATTGCTCCATATATAAGCCTGCCATCTCAGCAGCGGAGTCAGACTCCCCTGAACCATAGAGGACAATGAGCCATACGTGGAGGACATTTGGGTGCCCTGCATGAAGTGGTGGAGGCAGTACAAGCCACGTCATACCAAGATTAGGGGCACGAGGGAACAGGGCCCAAAGCCTCTGAGACCATGTGGCAGTGAAGCTTGCTTCCCTAACAAATGGCTATCCTCATACTGAATCCAGCAGAGAGGGAGAGAGCTGTGGGAGGAAGGGTTGATGTTAGAATAAAGTGAAAAAAATGAACAAGGTTGGAGGCGTGTCCTTGGGCTGGTGTGGAGCTACCATCTGACTTTCCTTTGTGTTGCCTGAGGAGGTTAGACGTGACCCCTACATCTATTCCTCATGACTACGCAAGCATTCCAATCCAAAAAACCACACTGCCTGCCGTCCAGTTGATGCTGACGCGCAGTGACGCTCTGTGAGTTCCCAAGATGGTAATTGTCTAAGGAAATAGAAAGTCCCGTCTTTCTCCTGTGAAGAGACTCGTGGTTTTGAACTGGGGCCCTCGCAAATCGCGCAACACATAACCGCTGAAGCCACCCGGGCTTTCGCCCGTGCATTGAGAGGAGCCAATTGGAGAACAGCAGTGTGAGTGAGGAAGCTCACTTAGGAGACCTCAGCGGAAGTTTAAGAAAAAGAGTTTGAGACCAGAGGTTTTTGTTTGCTGGCAGTTGCTGTCTCACCTCCCTTTTGACTCATGGTGCCCCTACTTGATGTCAGAATACAACTGTGCTGCATAGGTTTTCCAATGGCTACTTTTATTTTTAGTTGGGATTTGGTGCATATGTCATTCCATATTTCAATCATGTTATGTAAAATGTACAATTGCTACCACAATCAGTCTCCAAACATTCTTTTTATACATGGACGCCTTTTACCCCACTACCACCACTGTGCAGGGCAAAATATGCACTGAGCTAATTCAATGGATGTTTTATTTTTTAAATTTTTTATATTTTAATAATCATTTTATTGGGGGCTCTTACAGATCTTATAATAATCCAAAATTCAATTGTATCAACCACGCTTGTTCATGTGTTGTCATCATTTTCTTTCTACTTGAGCCTTTGATATCAGTTCCTCTTTTCCCTTCCTTCCCCCACGTCCCACCCTCATGAATCCTCGATCAATTATATATTATTGTTGTTATTGCCTGTCTTACACCGTCCACTGTCTCCCTTCACCTACATTTCTATTATTCATCTCCCAGGGTGGGAGTATGGGGATCATATATCCAGACTTGAGATCCGTTCCCCCTTTCTCCCATTCCCCTCCTGCCCCTCCCCTCATGGTTTCACTACTCCCACTACTGTTTCCGAGGGGCTCTCTGTCCTGGATTCCATGTGTGGAGAGCTACTCTGTAGATGTACTCCGGAATAGCAAGATTTGTAAGGTCTTGATAGTAGGGCGAGGAAACATTCAAGAACTACAGGAGTGTTGTGTGGTTGTCACCCTTATTCTGCCCCCTGGCTGAATCGCCCCCTCTTTGTGAATGGCTGCTTTTTAAGAAGTAAATTATCAGATATGTTTTAAAGGAACTTTTAGTCAGACGCTGAATTTGTTACATGTTTTCACCATGCAAGGGCTCCTATTTCCATTCAAAGTGACCCTGTGCAGGGTCTCAGAAGCACTAAGTCTGTATGGGAGCACATAACCTCCTCTTTCTCCCTCAGAACAGCTGGTTGGTTTGAGTCACAGATCCGGTGGTTCGCAGTCCAGTGCTTACTGTCCAGTGCTAACGTTCTCAAAACCAGAACAAACACAAAATCTTGCTGCCTTAGATTTCATTCTGATTCCATGGAGATCCTGTAAGACAGAGCAAAACTATTATTTGGAACTTTTGAGGATATACATCTTTATGGGACCAAAATTTCTCATCTTTTTTCTCACAGAAATGCTACTAGGTTTGTAATTAGCATTCTAACATTAACTACTTAATCAGGGCTATGTAGGGATTGATAAAAATGGAGACCAAAACCAGAAAACAAAACTGCAACAAACTCACTGTCACTGAGTCAATTCTGACTCTTAACAACCCTATACACAAGGTAGAACAGCACCCTGTCTGTTTCCTAGACTATACTCTTTGCAGGAGTAGAAAGCCTCCTCTTTCTCCCACAGAGCGACGGGTGGTTTTGAACAATAGACCTTGCCGTTAGCAACTCAGTGCATAAGTACTACGTAAACAGGACTCCTAAAAATGGAAACAGAAGCTTAAAATTGGTAGGAGATAAAATTGACAGGAATTGACAAAACCAAAATGCTATGAAGATTATTTAGGAAATTCATTTGATAGAACAAGAATGAATAAAGCTAAATATATTAATGTGATGACGGAGAATAGAATGTAAGGGATTTGTATAAAACATTTCTAACTTGTAAATATTGTAGGTATAAAACAGCTTCTACTCATCTTAAAAACACTTGTCTAAATGGTTTCCAGGCTCGCTGAATCAAATTCAAGGACAGGAATTAAGAAATTTGTCTCTTGAATAAATCTGTGTCTTCTCTGCATCCAGAGAAAAATAAAATAGCAAATAGCCAAACTTCCACTGATCAACAAATGAGAATTTGGAACACAGCCCTACATCACTTTTCAGTTGCTTAAAATCTAAATGAAATTTCCATAAATATTACATAAAGCACACATCCTAAAATAAATATTAAGGTAGGCCTTTAAAATGTAGCACTTGGCAATTTTAAGCCACTTTACGGTGTATTCTCAGTTTGCTGGTATTCAAAGTAACAAAAAGGAAAAAAAATTGCAAAAATCATAACATGATCTTACTTAGGGAGTACTGTACTCGAAAACATCTGCATGTATTACTCGGTGATGTATTCCCTCTGGCATAGTATCCAGAACACTGTGCACAGAGGAAGTTGTTTCACACTAATTTGAGCACCTGGAGCATAATGAGAAATATAAGTACAATTCAAAGGATTCTTTTTAGTGCCAACAAGATTGGGTCGGAAGGAATGTTAATTTGTACACTCGGGATGCATCCTATCAGTAAGCAAAGCACTTCCTTTGAACCTGCTGTTGGGGAGGCACGAGTAAATTTCCAAAAGGAGATTTTTAAGTTTTAATCTCTTGCAATCTCAAAAGGGATTGGGAGTACTTTGAAGATATTTCTTTTATACCCACAGATATCTTTCAAACATGTAAAATGATCATATTTTCTTCTGTTTTTAATGTTCTTCTATGTTGTTAGATGCCTTCAAGTCGGTTCTGAATCACAGATGGATATTTTCTTCTATAAATCCACTTAAATTCCTTTGCTCACAGTATGAATTATAAACACAGCAGTGAGATTCATGAGTCATTCATTATTTGTCCAATAACTTTATTTATAGCATTATCTTTTCCCACTTATTTCTTCTTCTACAGAAGATCCATTAATTACTAGGTAGTTGTGAGAGAGAGGGCCAGAAGAAGAACGAGAGAGAGAGAGAGAGAGAGAGAGAGAGAGAGAGAGAGAGAGAGAGAGAGAGAGAGAGAGAGAGGTAAAAGAAAGCATCTTAGTTCCGCCCCACCATTGGAAGCACAGTTTCATCTCCTGAATGCTCTGCGATCCATTGACTCATCCTCACAATCAAGTAGCCATTTTGTTGTTTCTTGAGTGAGTTTACATTTTGTTTTCCACCAGTTTACTGTGACTCTACAAGATGTTTATGGGGAAGAGTCAGACTCATTGCTATAGTCCTAGAATCTACTCAATTTATCATTTCCTGTATTTTGGATTTTACTTAAATACTGTTCTGAACAATTGTTTGCCAGTAGGCTGAATGGGTTTGTTGACCTTTCCTTGACATCCCAACTTCTGCTGTTTTCTAAACAAGAATGTTTAATAATATCACTACTGTTTAAATACACTTACATTTTATAGATACCTGATAGTAACAATTCCCTCTTCCCCTAATATACTATATGCAGCATAATATATTCTTATAAAGGACATCAAGTCAGAAGGATAGCTGAAGATATATTGCATGTTACTCCATTTGCCAGACAAAGTTCCTTAATCTTCTAAGACGGCAGTAGTCAGAGTCATTGAGACATGTGACATTGAATAGGGGTGTTTAATACGTTCTACCATCTCCTCAAAGCAGAACAGAACAAACTCACTGCTAGCGAATGGAGTGTGGCATAGAGTGACCCTATAGAGCCAAGGAGAACTGCACCCGTGGTGTTCAAATTATAAATCTTTGTGGGAGGAGAAGATGTCATCTCTCAGGGAGCAGCCCTTGGATTCCAACTGCTGACCATGTAGTCAGCAGCTTAACACATACTCCACTAGGCTACCAGGGCTCTATTTTAGTGTTTAAGAACCCATTTATATACTGACATCAATATGTGTTGTAATAATAAGCTACGATCCTACTCCACACACTTCGTTTTAAGAAGGTCATTGTTACTGGATGCAGTCCAGTCCCGCTGTTGTCGTCCCTGTGGGCTTCCTCCTTCTCATTGCCCTTCTCCTCTACCAAACAAGAGGACTGTCTCTGAGGAGAGGTCTGTCCTCATAACATGTCTAAAATAGGTGAGAAAGATTATAACAGCACTCTGGATATGCTTCTTCCAAGGCAGATATGTTTGTGTTTTTGGCACTCCATGATACTTCTAATATTCTTTAACAGCACCAGAATTCAAACGCAAAGAAACTCCTCCAGCCTTCTTTAGGCAATGCCCGTCTTTCAAGGGGCTGCCTGGGGGAGGCTGAGGTCTGAGAGAGACATGCTTGCTGACCTGACTGAGAAGAGGTCCTCTGACCATAGACCTGTATCATTAATGTTTCCAACCCTGACTCGTTACCTGTTACTTTTATAATATACAACTATAATTGTAAGTAATGCTTGTGAGTTTTGTATGGCCATTACGATGGACTGTAGAACCAAGCAAGGAAGTATATTTCTATGGGAAATACCATTAGTGTCCAAACAGAAAAAATTTTAAAGTAAGACCTTTTAGACTGTGCAGGAATATAGGGAAGAGAGGGAAACAAAAGCAACTGTGTAGCTGAGTCCCACTCCTGGTCCAGTGGAGCTGCTAGGGTTTTTAGTCCCTTCCCTGAGGCAGTGGTGGCAAGCTGCAGCTGAGCCTAGAAAAAGCCCTTGTGCAATCCTCAAAGACCGTGGGGGGGGGGGGGGAGGCAGAGAGCAGAGATGTAAACAAAAGCAATAATGTTGCTGAACCCTGATCCCTGCCTGTGGAGTTGCAAGGGTCCTCTCCCTGCCCTGAGACTGGGGGTGGGGGACTGTGGTTGTGTTGAGACCAAGCCCCCTACAGGCTCTAGATGGTCCCAATGCCAGCAGAGACAGTGGCGTGGCCAAGATCAAGTCCCAGCCAGCTTCCACTGAGGTAAGCCAAAAGCCCCCATCCCCTCAAAACTCCATGGGTCTGTGCCTACATATCTTTATGATGCTCCTCCTGCATTCCAGCGGTGTTAAAGTTCCCTCTAAGCAACTCTCCTGGGCTAGATTCTGCAGAGTCCCTCTGGTATGTGTCACTCCATTGCCATGTTCCCGGAATTCCCCCTGTTTGTCCTTTTAACAATCTCTGTTCCTCTCAATATTCTCCAGCACCACGACTCAAATGCATTAATTCTTCTGGAGTTTTCTTTATTCAATGTTCAACTTTCACATGCGTATGAGGTGATTCAAAATACCACAGTTTAGATCAGATATACCTTAGGCCTCAATGTAACATCCTTGCTTTTCAATGCTCTAAATAAGGCTTGTGCAGCAGATTTACCTAACACAACTTTTCTTTTGATCTCTTGACTGCTGCTTCCATGAACGTTGATTGCAGATCCCAGCAAAACAAAATCCTTGGCATTTTCAAACTTTTCTCTATTTATCTCTCATGATGTTATCTATTGGTCTAGTTTTGAGGGTTTTGGTCTCCTTTATATTGAGCTGTAATCCCAACTGAAGTCCTTCATATTCATCAGCAAGTGATTCATGTTCTTCTCATTTTCAGCAGGCAAGGTTGTCATCTACATACTGAAGGTTGTTAATAAGACTCCTTCCGATCCTGATGCTGCATTCTTCTTTGATGATTTAGTCAGCATATACATTGAATAAATATGACGAGAGTACCTGTATCATAATAAAATCTGTAGCTTCTATAGTCCTGATGGTAGGGCTAATACTACACTCTTTATTAATCACATGTAACATGTAATACCTAACTTAAATGAGCTACATCAAGGGAAAAGAGAATCTAATTCCACACCAGCCCAAGGCACAGTTCAGACATGCCTCCACATTCCAACATGTTTTCCCCTATTCTGACACAGTACCCTACCCACAGCAGTTCACACTCTGCTGGCTTCTATAATTGCAATGAATTGTATCCATTCCTAAATAAACCCCCACAATAGCAAATATTGTCTGTGAGTTCACAGACAAGGCTCACTATTATAGGGGTTTAGTTTGGAAAGTTAACATCTTACAAATTGGTAAGGTTACCATTCTTTTGTCCACAATGCCTCTTTCAGCCCTCCGGCAGGCATCACTGTAGGTCTTCAGCCACATGCTTCTTTGGCCTCTAGGTTATTCTGTAGGCTGGGAAACCTGCTGCTCTGCTTTGTAGTCTTAATGCTTTTCCTCTGTTCTGCCTTCTGGTCTCACTCTACTTTAGCTCATGGTTTCAGCTGGGCTTCTCTGCTTTGTTTCATGACCTCGGTGTTGTAGCCTATGGTGTCTCTGCAGCTGGTCACTTCTGACAAGGATCTCACACAAGCTCTACTGCCGGCTCTTTCTCTTCTCTTGATGGTCACAAGATTCATTCTCCTGATCAGAGATGGCTCACTCTTCTACCCATTGGCATGTCAAAACTGAAAATTTCCTCAATTAGTGCTTGATACACTCAGTTTGGATGACCCAAGATGATAATTCAGTGGGCATTTCAAAGACAAGGTGAGAAGAGCTAAAAGTAAACAATTTAATTTCAGCACAGCGACCAAACTTTCTCTTTAAAAGGATTTAACCTGAAGCTAATATTATCTATAACCAACATCTCCTTTATTCTATATGAGTTCAGTGTTTTAAAAATCCATTTATAATATGGAATTAAAATGTAATGGGATCTTTGTGAACTTATTGAAGCCCCTATATATACACTTCTCTCTCCTTGAATGTTTTGTATTGTCAGTTAATGCTGTCAAGCTCCAATTTTATCATTTCTTAATAAAATATTTCTTTCATTCTTTAAAGAATAGGATGTTTTGCGTTTTGACATGGCCTATAAAAGTGAAAAGCACGGCATGCCATGTGGGTCAGAGACCCAGTTGCTGAAGTATCATTGGGAGGTCAAAGTTTTTCAAATCTATTAACAGATATAATTAAAGATATTTTAATGTTATGGTTTTAAGTATTTTTTATTGTGACATAAAATAGAATATTATAAGGAATATAAATATACAGATCACTAAGGTTAACACTTTTTAACAATGGCTATTTTTACTTCATATATATTTTTAAATGAACAGACATTTTAGGGAAAACATGGCATATAAAAATTGAGCAGAAAGTACTGTATTTATTTATGAGGATACTGTGTTTGTCTGGGTACTTTAAAGAAACAAATCCACAGAAACTCATATGTCTAAGACAGTTTTATATAAAGGGTAAGTGCACATCAAGTAAACATCCCAACCCAGTGATGCCCAAGCCCACAAGTCCAACATTAACCCATATGTCTGACCCAAATCCACCAAGTCCTCCTCCATCTCACAAAACAACATGCAATAATGCTGAATGCAAGAGAAAAGCCAAATCAGTGAACATGTAATCATCTTAGCACTGGCAGGTGTCTCCACCCGTACCCAGACTGCATCTGGGTGGGTCCATGTGGCTTCTCCTGGGGGAGAAGTATTTCATGAAGTGAGCCTTGCCAGCTAAAGCTGGAACTGGCTAAGGCAGCTGCACCCTGGTCCAACCACCAGAAAGTAAGAGACCGAGAACTAGAAAGGTGAGGCTCACTGAGTCATTTATCTCTCTGCCCTTCAAATAACCGCACATGTGTGTATTGGCCAGGTTGACATAATAAACATTAACTGTCTCAACTGTCATGAAAGAAAACAAAATAACTTTCTCAACCCTCTTCAATACAGTTTATAATTTTCTTAAAATCTGTTCATAATAAGACCTGTGCTCATTCTGTGTTCTTTGACTAGATATCAAAATTACCTCTTTGGACACCCCAAAAGAATCACCATACCATCTGAATTTACTTTTTTAAACTTAAATTTAACTGGCCTAGCAGATACTGATAGAAGCCACCATTTTTATTGGAGCTTTTTTTTTCCCCTAAGATACCATATTAAGACAAGTGTTTGGTTTACTATGCTAGAAATGATAAATTGAAGAGGAATGTTATTGAACTTATGATCAAAAATAACATACTAAGTCTTGAGGCACAATGCTATTTCTAACCGAGTAATATCGTTATACTACTAGGAAGTCTGGCTAATACAACAATATTCAAATTACACATGAACTATTAAAATGAAGAATTCTGCCGACTTCTTTATTCTGAAATGGATCAAGCATGCAATCAACATGTATTGATAATAATGGCCATTTGGAATATGAATGTTGAGAACAGAAAGGAAGGAACATTATTTGGAAAATGACAACTTGCTGATAATTCATAAAATCAATGACTTCTCAATTGTATATATATACACATAATACATACATACATACATATATATATATACACACACACATAAATAATGACTGGACACATGGACCAATCCAAATGAAATACACAGGAGTCATATGGACTACACCTGTGGAAAGAGATGATGTAGCTTAGTATCAGCAGTACAAAATAGGCCAGGAATAACTGAGAACTGACCATTAATTGCTTATATGTAATTTCATGTTGAAGTTGAATAAAATTAAAACCAGTCTATAAGAGCCAAAATATCCTACCTTAATTTCAAGACAACTTTAAAAATAGATTTGACAGATTAAGCACTAATTACAGAAGATTAGATAAGCTGTGGGATGGCATTTAGAAAATTATACTTGAAGAAAGCAAAAGGACAATAAAAACAGGAAAGGAAAAAACAACAAATGGGGTGTCAGATTTAACTGCTCCCTTACTGTGGAATGGGGTAGTTAAATTAAGTGGAAGGCATGATGAAGCAAATGATTAAATTTCAAAGGACAGCTTGGAAAGGCTAATTCAATTATTATAATGAAGTGAGCCATTTCATGATTCAAAAAGCCAGAAATGAAGAACACAGTCAGCATATCTCAAGCTGAAAAAATTGAAGAAAACCTCAATCCTGCAAAAGCATGGCCGTAGGGTTTCTCAGACAAAGTATTTAATGACTCAGGGAGCACTAACCGAAGTTGGAGGAAGCTAGACAGCCCCTGCAAGCAGGGTTCAATTGTGTCGTGAGCTAGCATGGGGTCAAGAACCAATGGAACTGAGAGAAGTGGAAGCTGAACTCAGAGCATTATAAAAAACTAGAGATCTAACAATTAAAATGTGTCGATGAGTGACTGACTCACTGGAAAAATTCATTCATCTATGCAAGTCATTTAGAAGATTTCTATGTGCCAACTACTGAAAGAGATCTATATGTGTGCTCATGCCAAAGAAGGGTGACACAATAGAATGTGGAGATTTTAAAATCACATGGAAGTAAGCTTTTGTTGAAGATCATTCAACAAAAATTGCAGAGAATATCAGCAGGGGGTTGCTAAAAATTCAATCAGATTCTGATATCATTTCTGATATATGAAGTATATCGGTTGAAATCAGAGAATAACAGTAATATGTTTTTCATTATGCAAAGGCATTTGACTAGGTGGATCATAACAAACTATGGATAATATTGTGAAAAATGAGAATTGCAGAACATTTCCTTTACTCATGTGACCGGTACATAGATCAAGAGCAGTCAGTCATTCAAATAAAGCAAAGAAATACTTCATAGTTTAAAATCAGAAACTATATGTGCCAGCATATATCTTTAACCATACGTAGAGAATGTGTATGCTGAACAAATAATTCAAAAAGCTGGAGAGTATAAAGGAGAGCATGATATTAAGATGATAACAAAGCTTATGAACAACCTGTACTATACAAATTATAGAATTTTGCTTGCTGAAAGTAAAGGGAGCTAGTCTTTTCTGATGGAAATAAAAGATTGCAGCCTTCAGTATGAACTGCAATTCAATGTAAAGAAAACGAAAACCCTTACAACTAGACAAATAGAAAACATGATGATAAATGGAAAAGAGATTTACATTGTGAAGGATTATATTTTGTTGGATCCACGATCAATGCTCATGGAAATAACAACCAAGAAAGCGGAGGATGTGTATCATTAGACACATCTGCTGCACAAGAGCTCTTCCAAATATTGGAGCACGTGGATGTCACGAATTGGACTTGGATGGGCCTTATTCAGTCATGTATTTCCAATTACTCCATATGCCTGTGAAAGCCAGACTATTAACAAGAAAGACCACAGAATGGTTGCATTTGAATTATGTTGTTGGTGAAGAATATTGAAAATGTCATAGCTGTCCAGAAGAACAAACATCCGTATTGGGAGAAGTATACCCAGAATCCCCCCTAGCAGCGAGGATGGCAAGACTTTGTCGTATGCATATTGAGCATGCTATTGGGAGAGCACGTTCCCTGAAAAAGGACATCATGCATGGTCAGCAAAGGAGATTAAGACCCTACACAAGATGGAATGACATAGTCGCTGCAATAATCAACCCCAACATAAAACAATAGAGTTTCTCTGAGTCAGCATTGACTGGAAAGCACCCCATAACAACACCAACAGACTGGAGAAGTGGATTAATGAGATACTTTGTTCCCAGCCATCCACTGATGGCACAGACATGTTTAAACACACTTCTTTCAGAATAAATCTGTGCAAGTATAAGGCACTCAGGAAAATATCGCTACTATATACCATCATCATCCTCTCCAGTCAAGCAGAAAATTTTATTTTTCTTGACTTTTATTTTCTCTTTGCTGAGTGCCTTATTTAGCATTTGAAATCATGCACAAGTATGCAGACATACCATCAACAAGCCGAGTGTCTCTAAATGTCAAACTGACCTACCTTATTGAAATCCGGAATCTAGTTTTGCATTGCCCTCTTTCAGCCATTTGTGATTGTCACTCAAGAGTGCATCCATGCATATTACACTGCTGAAAATGCAGAGAGAGGCCTCAAACCAGTCTGTCCATTAATGTTTCAATCACTGTGGAGGGCAGGGAAGTAGTGAATGCCACCAAAGTCCAATCAAGGTATCAACAAATACCTAATATAAAAGCTTATCTGAAATATACATAGCTTTAAATTCCTCAATTGCAAACATTTTATATAGAAATTGGTTACAAGGTTTTTTTTTTATACCCTTGTACTCTACATCCATGCTTGTCAAATTCCTGAATCCATTTTATTCCTTACTTTGAAGTAGCACTGAATGGTGTACTGGTTATGCGCTGGGTTCCTAACCTAAAGGTCAGAAGTTTGAAACCACCAGCTGCTCTGTGAGAGTTACAGTCTCAGAAATCCACAGGGGCAATTCTACCCGGTCCTAAAGTGGCACTGTGAATCAACTCCATGGTAGTGAATTTTTTAATTTAGAAAGGATAGCTAAATCATAATAAAATTTCTTGGACATATATATCTTGGGTTTGGAAGTAGAGCAGTTTACTTTGATCATGATTTTGATAAGTAATTATAGTTTGAGATCTTGAATATCTCATACAATCTTTGCCACTAGTTTGTGAGCCAAGCAGTTTTTTGCCTTCTCCAGTATCCAATCATCTCGTTTTAGAAGTTTGGATTTTCTTTGAAGTACCAAAAGAATATTGATTAAATGAATAATGACCCCTTATATTTGTCTGTTTTATCATATTGAAACACTTTCGTACATTTAACCCATTTGAACAATATCATAGCACCAAATGGTAAAAAATGTGACCATAATATTTTGCTGCGGATGCCTGTTCTGAATTTAACCTACTTTTATATCAGTGTTTCAGTATTGTCAGGATGTATCTGGTACACTGGTGAGCCATTCTCACTAGGTGTTTATTTATCTGAAAGATCAAAGAGTCTTCTGGGAGAGATGTTTCTGAAGGAAAAAACAAAAGGTGCCAAGTTGATTTCAAGGACAATGGACCAGAAACAGTGGGGTCCCCTATTTATAAATGAAGTATTGCATTTATTGCATACATTTTCCTGTGAGGTAGAATCTATGAACATATGCCCATGTCCGTGAGAAAGCTAGTATGCTGCACAACTTGCAATATTAGTTTATAAGGAGTTTCCACGCAACGTGGTTATCAGATGGTATCAGATGCATTTTCCCATCGCCCTGCAGGGGGACAGATCAACATAAATGAAGACACCAAGACTCTCTGCTGCTGTTCCAGCAAGGCAGGTGCCGTTAGTTCTCAGAGAATTTAAACTAACTGCTCAGAGGAGAGTGCATTCTATTTTATTTGCTAATTTCATTTTCATTGTGTATTTGTTTGTAGAGGAGCTTCGTTCTTCCTGTCTGACTCTCCTGTGTCTTGAATTGTAAGCTAGTTTTTTTGCTCCTACTTCTTTTGAGTTTGCTTTATGCTTTTACCAGGTCCCTAAGGTATCAAAATCTCAGATACTACCTGCATACATTTATGAGTTTGAATGTTCTTACATCACACAGAAATAGGAAACATATACCCACTCAATGTATAGACCTTAATTTCTAATCATGTGAGTCTTCTTACTGGTTTATTTTAACTCAGAGTTCCTAAAATTTTAATTCAGAGTTCCTAAGATTCGATCAAAGGGAATAGACAGACATGCATTTTTACATAGTAAAAGCATTCTGAATCTAGTAAGAGCCAATTCCTATTATTCCTACACTGAGACATTTTCCTCTCCTCTCAAAGAAAGTTTCTCTATATCTAAGTCGTTTACTTGTTACTGGACCCGGCAAAAAAACATCCACCTAACCACCAGAACTGTATTTTATCTTATATAAGTTTTTGTTTGTTTATTTGCTTGACAAAAGCAGTATGTATTTGTGTTAGGATTGACTAGAGAAACAAATTCATAGACACTTTTATGTGTATAAGAAAGAGCTTTATATACAAGAACAATTGCATACTTTTTTAAAACGTTTTATTAGGGGCTCATACAACTCTTATCACAATCCATACATATACATACATCAATTGTATAAAGCACATCCATACATTCCCTGCCCCAATCATTCTCAAAACATTTGCTCTCCACTTAAGCCCTTTGCATCAGGTCCTCTTTTTTTTCCCCTCCCTCCCCGCTCCCCCTTCCCTCATGTGCCCTTGGTAATTTATACATAGTTATTTTGTCATATCTCAATTGCATACTTAGAAAACATCCCAGCCCAGTACAGATCAAATCCTTAAGTCCAATATTAGCCCATACGTCTGATACCAATCTGTAAATTCCTCTTCAGACTCATGCAACACATACAGTGGCACCAAATGCAGGAAGATCACAGGCCAGTGGGTGTAAAGACCTGTGGATTACCAGTGACTGGAAGCATCTCAGAGCTGGTAGGAGTCTCCACGTGGCTCCTCCAACTCCAGTGCTCTGGTGTAGCTCCATGTGTCTTGTCAGCAGGAAGACAAAGCAGAGAGTGTCCATGTGTATCTGGACTCCAGTGAGCTATTGATTTCCATGGCACCTCCAAATGAGGTCATCAAGCAGCAACCTGATTGACATGTTAGACTCCTCCCCTCAGAAGTTGACACCAGATTATGTAACTACCACAGGATTGATATTCTTTGTCGTCATCATATGCTATGTAAAAATATATCGCACTTGAGCTTGTTTGCCATTCTGTCATCCATGTTTGAAAAATAGGGTTACCTAGCTACAATTAATGAGTAAAACTTCTCAGGTTATAACACTCTGAAACATATCAATACCTTTATTACATTGTGGTTTCAGTGCCCACATCCTTAATATAAGTATATTTTAGCCACATTTGCTTTCCTTTTCTGATTTTTTTCAAATTTATCTTACACTATTTGCCATTTGTATTTTGGCAATGCTGATTATTTTTTTGCTGCTCTACCATGCCATCCATCCTCATTCTAGCCATGGAAATGATGCCGGTGTTATTCCTGGTGTCTATTGATAAATGGTCTTAGCCTAGTTAATGCTTTAATGTCATTCGCGTTATATCACTTATCAACAATGATTATTTCACTAACTGAAGGAACCCTTAAACACAGTACCCAGTGACCCCTGCCTGCTGGTATTCACACTTCATACCTACCATCCATTCTCTGCAATCGTGTATCAGAGTTATTGACTCAATTTTAGTGAATGGAATATAAGTTATGGCATGTCACTTAAGAGAGTAGACAACAGAAAAATTCTAATTTATTGGTCTGTGTGGGTGTCTCTCTCCCACTGTCTTTCTCAGCTCTTGATTTAGAGCAGTATTTCCCAAAGAGGATAATACTACCCCCTGGGAGCAGGGAGCTGGAATGATCCAGAGAGTGCAAAAGCAGATACCTACACCTTATCCTGCTCTCTAGGTTATAGCACAAATGTTTTTTCATTGTCTCAGGGGCACTGAGGCTTTGTTGTTGTTGCTGTTTCTGAAACGCAGTAGTAGACTAAATAAGTTTGGAACCCTGTGTTTAGAGAAAGCAAGCTAGTATACTCAGAGTATTTCTATGAGAAAATTCATGTGGGGAGAATCTAATATCTCTGGCCAATAGTAACTGTACAAAAGCCATGTATGGGATCTAAGAAGTATAGCTTCCTCAAGTCCAGCATCCTTCAGTTCCCTGATTACACCTTTGTTTGAGACCTGAAACAGAGGTGCATAGTATGGTGCTCACAAACACATGATCCACAGAAACTGTGAAAAAAAAATGTTGTTTGGTGCCATTAGATTTATGAAAAAACAATCTTTGGAAGTAATATTGATAATGAATAATGTGGTATTAAGAGGAGTTTGTTGATAATTTATCATTTTAAAAAATATGGACACAGACTGGGCAAAAGAAATCTAAAGCTAGAGCTAACAAAAGCCATTGGATATACTATGAGAATAAAGGGGATGTCCAGAAACAATCAAATTGAATTTATATCAACATGTGCACATTTTATGATATATAAATTTTATCTCAATCCAATGGTTTCAAACTTATACCTCCTAAATTACTTCTACAGCATAAGATAATTGTTCTGATATTGAAAAGAATATCTTTCAGTGTGTGGTAAGGCTAAATGCCACAAATATTGAAAAAGAGAGTATTTGTTAACATTATTTATTTTCAGAAACATATTTCTGAATGTAATTTCCTCAGGAAATTAATAAAATAATAGAGTTTTTCTGGTGAATAAAGAATGATGTAAATCAGCAAGGTAAATCCAAAACAAGGGATGAAAGCAAAGGCAGAAAAGACATTATACCTGGATAATAGGCGAACGGAAACAAACAGAAGCAATTTGTAGCAAGTAAAGAGGAAGTGGGATGAAACTTGGAGGGAAAAATAAACCCTATGACAAACAGTGCACAAACTATAGGCAAAGCCTGAGTTCATTGTCTGATAAACCAACTCACAACACCCTTCCTAAAGTCCTGTGGTGAAAACATATTAAGGAAGTGTGATCTAGCTATATTACCACCAGAGTGGAAAAACAGATACCTGAGCACATCCTGAAAAATGTGAAAATAAGAAAATTGATCCAAAGAATGAGGTCATGTGTACCTGATAAATCAGAGATTCTGATAAACATGATAAATCATAGATTCTGATATTTCTCTTCAATAACAAAATTTTGACTAATTCTATTAATAAATTAATGCACTTAATAAAGTTGATTGTAAAAACTGCTAGATGCTATTAAAGCAAACATATGATTTAACAGGAAAAAACATTATTTGCAATATTATGTTTTCTAATGCTTCAATATTAATAAAAGTAAACAGACTGCTACTTCAATGAGGAAACAACATTTGGAATAAAGCATCACTGAACAATGAAATCCTATGAATCTTCCAATTTGGAAAACACTTTAGAGCTTGTAGTAATTTTTAATGGGAAGTGTCATTCCCTATTAAACTTTATAATGATCTGAGTCTTGTGTTTTTGGATATCTCCAGATCATCTGTAAATCATACATAATCTGGGGGGGGGGCAAGGAATATATGGCTTACTGAGTGTTTTCTAAATATACTAAATGGACTCATATAATTTTGATTTTTAGAATTACTCAATGATTATTAATCAACACAGATTTTCACTTCTTGTTTCTCTAGCGGGGCTTTCCTGAAGACAACTGCACACTGTCTACTTTAAATCCAATATCTAATGTGAACTAGAGCTAAAATATGTCCAAAATAAAGATGATTTAATTATTAAATATAATTTCACATCCAGCTATTTACAATTCTTAGTGTTGTTAAAATATTGAAAAATCTAGCCAAGGTCACTCCTGGGTGCTAATTATTCTATGCGCTTGTGTGTGTGGTGTGTGTGTGTCTGTGTCTCTGTGTCCAATAGCAGTAATAGAACATATAGTTCCCAACTGATTCACGCCAAACCAATTGCTGTTGGATCTAACCCAAGTAATAGCAACCCAAGTTGTTTCACAGTAGAGCTTGCTCAAAATATTTTCAGAAAAAGATTACAGGTCTTTCTTTCAAGAGATTTCTGGGTGCACTTGAATCGCCAACCTTCGGGTTAGCAAGAGAGTAAGTTAACCATTCGAACCATTAAAGAACCCCATATACACTGACAAAATTATCTACCAATGAATCAACATATTTTTTGTTCAGATTCTTCATTCTCCAGCTAATTTATTTGATTGTCTTCCTGAAAACCAAATGCTACTTGATATCATCTAGTTGAAGCAAGAAGAAAATTATCTGCACAATGATAACAAATTTTGAATTCATTAATAAGGTCAAAAAGAAAATTAAGTACCTAATTTTTTATTGTATACTACTTATTATTTTAGGAATCCTTCATCTTGATTTGGAAAACAACAGATTTATTTCAAGATCATTATATGATCTTGGTGAGGAAATTGTCTAACAAATGTTTTATGGAAATATTAATATAATATAATTGAGAAAACAATAGTGTAATAATAGTATGCATGATACAAAATACCATTACTTTTGATTTCCTATCCTCATGAATGGAAAACTAAGATGAATATTATTAAGATGTGCTTACACAGTCCCTCTAGTTTATTTCTGATACTTCATGCAAAGGATTGGAGAAGTAGCAAGTTGCAACAATACCATAATAAAAAAAAGAATTTGAATTTCCAGTAGCAGATACTGTGACATGTTCCCCCAAATCCATTTTATTCTCCGACAAAAGTCCTTGCCAGGCCATATTTTTTCCTATTCACTGCACTTAAGTTAGTCCAAATGATTAATTCAGGATAATATAATGTAAGCATAATTATGTCTGTCTAGTTCACATCAAGTGGTCAAGATATGAGCATGATTCTCCCACAACACAGTTTGTGTGGATGGAGAAGACACAAGACCACGGGAATCTATCACAAAATGGTCACCTGCAGGAATCCTCACTGAAAAGAACTGCATTGGATCGTAATGGATCAGTAGGTAACATTGTGATAGATGGAGAAGGTATTGCAGTTGTCAAGGATTTTGTCTTGCTTGGGTTCACCGTCAATGCTCAAGAGACCTAACTCAAGGCTACAACCATTGATCTTCGTCAGCAAGTGCTTCAAATCCACCTCACGTGTCTCCTCACTTTCAGCCAGCAAGGCTGTCATCGGCGTAATTCAAGTTGTTAAGAAGAAGCCTTCCTCCTAACCTCTTGTATTCTTCCTCATGTAGTCCGGCTTTTCAGATCATTTCCTGAGAATACCGATTTAATAAGCATGATGAACAGATGCAACCCTGATGTACGGCTTTCCTGACTTTTCAACGTGTAGCATTCCCTTGTTCTTCTCCTACATCTGCCTCTTGAACATGTACAACTTCCATATGAACACCCCTAACTGTTCTGGAGTTCCCATTCTTCTCAATGCTATCTATAATCCCTTATGATTCACACAGTTGAATGTCATTGTATGGTCAATAAAATGCAAGTAAAATATACTATTTACAATAATCTGAAAGATAGAATATGTGCAAATTCCAAAAGAAGATTAAAGGGAATGAAGTGACCGAACGGAATATAGACCTCTAGAAGGTAAAATTGTCTTAACATCGATCTACTTGCCCAGCCAATTGCTCTTTCCTACACCACATGATGTTCTACAATAGTTCCCTTTAGTTAAAGATCACTGAGAATACAGCTGTAATCTAAATTGGGTTTATTGCCTGGCTGCAACAAGAAAAAGATTTCACAATGGTTTAATAAAAAACATTTCAATGATAGGGTTTTAGGAAAAACTTGATATAGGATTTATTAATCTGTTAGGTTGTTGGCGTGCATGAGAAAGCTGTGTTTAGCTGAAATGAGCATTTTCAGAAAGCAATAACAAGATTGCTGTGTTTGTTTTATATAACAATAGAAAAACAAAGTAGTTATACAAGTATAATTGTTAAGAAAACATTAATAACTCATGTTAGCCACAGGTAGAAAAATATGGCCATTTGGGGGCTTTGGACAGAGATTTATTTTTTTCGGTGTTCAGATATGATTAGAGCGTCCTTGGTTTATCTCCTTCAATCATCTTCTACTGTTGATCTCTCAGATTATTTACTCAAGAGAAGAAAGACGTGGACTAGCTTTGAAAACCAGACCAACTTCTCAATAATAGGTCTTAGAGACCACTATTTTCTTTTGATTGCCCACTAATACTAACAAACAAACAAAACATCAAAAACTCATTGTTATTTTCCAAATAAGACTGTAAAACTTTGTTTGCCTTAAGAGATAAGATAACATTGTAATACAGAAACTCAAATTTAACATCTCAAGATAAACAATCTGATCTGCTTTTCAAGGTACCCCCCTTTTCAATAAGAAAAAGAACAACATAAAATCCACTCTGACAGCATTTTTGCAAAATAAATTCTGTATCCAGAATATATCTTTTTACAATGAGTTAAAAACTCAGAGGAAACCCCAAGAAGAATAAATATATTCCCCTCCTAATTTTTAGTGTGAAATTTTGTACTAATAAATATGATCTTCTAAATAAAGTAACATGAGCAATGCATATGTAATCACAGTTACCTCCCCTTGTCTTAAAATTCAAAATATTGTTTAAAAGTCCAAAGCTAACCATTAGCAGTATAGAGTCCTAAGCATGAAAACAGAAAACTGAGAAACAAACAAGGGGAAATCCTATTAAAATAATAATACATATAAAGTAGTTTTCAAATCAATAGTCTAATTCATCAAGAATTAGTGTTAAAAGTGAAGACACTACTGCAGTGACTTTTTGAAGGAAGAGTCAATTCTTTCTTTGAGTTACATATTGATTTGCAAAGAAGATTGCTGACAGAGAAGACTACTAATGTATAACACAAATTTTATCTATGTAGATCAAGGAGGAGAGTCACAATCTGAGCAAAAAGCATGATCTAGAATTCCCCTGTTTATTATAGCACCACAGAAGTAATTTGGCCTCTCTGAAACAAAGGATGGAGAAAATAAAGATCGCCCTGCCATTTGAAATTTGATAGAAAATAGCATTACATTGCTGATTCTACATTTTATTTTTGTTTTCATGGAGGAATTATAATACTCCAGGGTTTATATTTTAAAGGAAATCAAGATAGGTAGTAATCGTGAAAGAATGAAATCTGATTTCTATTTTTCTGGCAAGAAAAAAATAAGGAATTACTCCTCCCCTTTAATTTTCTCTGTAGAAACTGATTTATTAAGAAAACAAATATTTTCATTGTTTTCTAAATTAAATGCAATTCTGTTAATATTTTCTTTTTGGGTGAGTATAGTGTCTACTTTAAGATTGGGGATTTTTCTTTCTTTTAAACACAGAATTAAGGAAATATTTTAAAGTATATATTTAGCTTAATGTACATTATATTAAAATACTACACCCACACATATATACTATTGGTAGATGCCATCAAATTCATTTCTACTCATAGCAACCCTATGCACAACAAAATACACTGCCTGCTCGTGTGCCGCTGTTAAACTTGCTCCTGTGTTTGAGCCTGTCATCGCTGCCCCTTCAACTATCCTTCCTTTAAGGGGCTTTCTCTTTTCCACTGATGCTCCACTTGATCTAATCTGATGATTTTTTCCAGGGCCCAGTCCCTTCTGGTAACATGGCCAGTATTCCTAACATGAAGTTTCACCATCATTGCTTCTAAGGAGCATTCTAACTGTACTTGCTCCAAGACAGATTTGGTTTAGTCTGTTTGTTTTTATAAATCATTTTATTGGAGGCTCTTACAGACCTTATAACAATCCATATATCAATTGTATCAAGCACATTTGTTCACATGTTGCCATCATCATTTCCCAAACAGCCCTTGGTATCGGCTCCTATTTTGTCTCATCTCCCCTCTCCTCCCACACTTGTGACCCCTTGATAAATTACAAATTATTATTATTTTCACATTTTACACCGTCCATTGTCTCCCTTCACCCACATTTCTGTTGTTCGTCCCTCTTGGGTCGGTGGGTAGATGTTTATATGTTGATCCTTGTGATCGATTTCCCCTTTCTCCCCCTCCTCCCTGACCTTCCCTACTACCTCATGGTATTTGCTACTCCCATTATTGGTCCTGAGGGATTTATTTGTCCTGGATTCCACGTGTCGAGAGCTCTTGTCTGTACCTGTGTACATGCTCTGGTCTAGCCGGATTCGTAAGGTAGAATTGGGGTCATGATATTCTGAAGGAGGAAGCTTTAAAAAACTAGTAGAATGTTGTGTGTTTCATTGGTGCTATACTTCACCCTGGCTGGCTCTTCCTTTCCTTGTGACTCTTCTGGACTGGGATGTCCAATAGTCTACAAATATTTGTTTTTAAAACAGTCTATGCTATTCTCAATATTCTTAGTCAATATCATAATTCAAATATAGATAGATCTATAGCTAGATGGATATCAAGCTAAGCCTATTGCCAAATTTGATTACAACCCTTAGTGACATATATATATATACCCAATAAAATGTTCCAAATAAAATTATCGTCATTTGATTCATATCCAAAAAATGTGGTCCCAATAAAAGTTACTGCTATATAGTTAGAAATAAAGCTACAAAACAAATGAGCAAAAAAATAACCTCACAGCCATGAAGTTGATTCCGACTTATACTGACCTAAAATATAGTTTGTAAAGATTCAAATCTTGAAGGGGGTAGATCAGCTCATCTTTCTCCCCCAGAGAAGCTGGTGGATCTACATGCCTGAGATTTCAGGGACAGTCCAGCTTGCCCCTGGCACTGCCACCAGGTGTGTGCGTGACAGTGGTGGGTGGGGGATTATGCATGAAAAAAGCTAACTGCCATTGAGTCAATTCCAACTCACAGTGATCCTGTAGGTGGGTATATCTCCCCCAATGGATTTCTGATACTGCTATTGTTATGGGCGTATAAAGCCTCCTTGTTCTCCTGAGGAATGATTGATGGTCTTGAACTGCTGACTTTGTGGTCAGCAGCCCAACATGTAATCACTGCCAGAAACTAATTGGTAGGCTATCAACATTTTTTAGATACTTACTCTTTCAAAAAAAATAGTTTTATTGGCATATACTTCATATCTCATTCTTTTTCTTCTTTTTTTTTTTGAATTCCTGAGAGGAAAACTTAGCAGTGGAGCATATAGCACTAGGGCTTTTCCCATTAAAATTAAATTTTGATCAGTTGGAACTTCATTTGCCTAATAGTTGAATTTTAAGTGCACTTGTAGATAATGTCACTAAGCAAGATTAGAATTTAAGTCAATAGTATACATATTTTGAAATGTTTTGTTGTTAGTTTGAGTGGGTCATGAGTCAATATTTTGTTTTAATTTTTGAGATTCAATTAAATAAAAGTATTTAATCGAAAACTTGAGTTCATATAGATTTATTTTTGGAAACCTGTATCTAAGCCTACACACTGTATAAACCTTAATTTATTTCCTCTTCTGGTATAAAAAAAGAACTTATTAAATAAAATATAGAAAATTGTAGCTTAAGTGATCTTATTTGTATTTTTATTTTAGGCACTATAAAGGAGCTTCCCAAACTAAACTAAACTAAACTAAACGTGTTGCCACAGAGTGTTTTCAACTCATAGTGACCCTATGAATCAGTTTGGGGACTGAAATCCACATGGAAGCAGTCAGCCCCATTTTTTGGCCCAAGGACCAACTAGGGAGGGGGTTGAGCCTTCCCCATCTGTGTAGCCACACAAAACCTGTCAGTGCCAGCAGGGTTCTAGAGAAGAGCTGAAAGGGGGCCAAATGTTGATAAAGATGAAGCTCAATTTGAGAGATTATTCGAGATGTTTTTCAATGTTGAAAATAATTATTTTGAACGAAGTGGCAAGAGTAACAAGTCCTCAGAAACTCTTTATAACAAATTTCTTAAAATCCTGACAAGCCAGAGTCAGAGATATGTTTATAGTGACAAGATGCTTTTAATTAAAATGAAGTTTTTTAGTGGTTGATTTTAAATTCTGTACGGACTTGAATAGATGGGGAGGCCTACTTTCTGTAGCTCTTGTGTGCATGTTTTGTGTTGGTGTGCATCTTAACCAAAATAAATATTTATTTATTTTTGTAACTCACTCACTGACATAGATATGGAAGTGTAGTACTTCCCCTGTCAGTTTATGTTTCTATAAATTTTTACAGAAGTAGAAAGGCTAATTTTTCTCCTGTGGAGCACCTGATGGTTTTGAACTACTGACCTTGTGGTTAGCAGCCCAGCACGTAACCACTCTGTCATCAGGGCTCCTGTGGCTGCAAACATATCAACAAAGAAACCTATCAGTTTTCAATGACAGTTTTGATTTTTTTACACCAGCCTGGTTTAAACTAAAAAAATATAAAACTTTAAATGGACACGATAATTTTATTGGGGCTATGGTTAAGGTTAACTCATTTACCACCTTTCTAAAATATAGATTTATAAATATTTATGGTGAGCCAATAATAAAAGCCTTGGAACTAGATAAGTCCATTTGTCATATAGTCTTCTACAATTCTATTTTTCATAACACATAATTAGTGGGGCAACAAATTGTGATTCCTTAGATGCTCTTCATACTACCTTTTGAATTCTTTAGCATTTTTAGTTCTGAAAGACACATGAAACTTGAAATTTATCAAATACTTTTATTTTATGTTTAATCAAAGTATAGTTTATATGAGCGACATGATAAACTCCAAGTCTTTGAAATAATGATAATATCTTTCTCTGAGGATTATGTTCTTTCTGAGTATTTTTGAAGTTCTTCTTTTAATAAAAAAGAAAGCTGAAGCAGTGGTATTTATAGTCTTTAAAAAGGAGTCATGGGAGGTTAATTGGACATTTAATTATAGGAAGTTTAATCTATAGGCAGCAAGTGTTAAATTCAGATCCAAATTAATAAAACAAATAAAAATGAAAGCACACAATTCCTTAGAGATATAGACAATTAATATCTTGAGACTTGGCATTTATTTCTATCCAATAAGAAAGTGAAAGAACGTGCATTTAATAGACTGAAAGAACTTTTGCTTACCTTCATGGTGGTGTAAGATTATGTAACTGGTGACCTTATCAAATTAAAAGTCAGTCAACCGTAGTGCTACTGAAAATATCTTAGAGACTCATGAATATGTATTTCAAGTTATTAGAGCAAGTTCATCCTGGGGTGACAATCTTTAATATGTTAATTGAATATGTTTATACTTCCAGTACATTTTCACTACCTTCTGGATTGTTCTATCCCTTTGCTCATACTTGTCTGTAGACTTCAACTTTAAAAATGAGAAACCTGATTCTTAAAATCCACCATCTGTTTATTTAACTAATCAACACAACTACATATGTAGAGTAGTTTCGCAATTACTGCCTGAGACTGGATTCTCTAGAGAAAGAAACAAGGGAAACATATTGTTGAGCTTATATAGTTCTGCCGTAACAGAAATGCCACAAATGGATGGCTTTAACAAGAGACATTTATTCCACCACAAATTATACTCTACCTTGACTCCTCCCAGGCAAGCAGGCTAGAAACCCATGCTCAGCATGCCAGCGCCAGGTGAAGGTTTTCTCTCCCTATTGCTTCCGGGGCAACGTTGTCATCTCCTTGAAACATGTGTGTGCCTCATGTCTCCTGTAAGTCATGAGATGTCTTGGCATCAGTCCACAACAAAGGGGCACTGAATCAAAAAGATGCACTCTGCTTCCGGCTCTTCTTTTTCGCTGTGTGCAGATCTTGTTTCTCGGATGACTACTCCACTCATTTATTGCTTGTACATTGAAATGTAGCCACACCTCAGGGAAATTGCCCTTACATCATATCAGGTTATGCTCTAAATAAAGGCAATCCTAATCCTATTTGCTCAAATCCTGAGGAACAAGTGCACCATTATATCACTGCCAATCTACTGAGGAGTGTGCTTCGATCAGGCTGGAGAATGCACAATTTAATCGATCACATATGCACACACACAAAATGCACAGACAAGCAAACATATATGTCAAATAACATAACACATTGGATGAATCTGCTGCACAAGACCTCTTTGAAGAGGATAGCAAGACTTTGTCTCACCTTCTTTGGACACATTGTCAAACAGAGACCAGGCCCTGGGAAAGGACGTCCTGCTTTGTAACTGGAAAGGTGGTGAAAGAGAGGAATCCTATGGAGCAGATGGATTGGCACGGTGCCTGCAATGATGGTGTCAGGCATAGGAACAATAGTGAGAATGGTGCGGGAGTGGGCTATGTTTCCTTCTGTTTTTTTTTTTTACTAGTGTGCCCAGTGGCAACCAGTGATACTGCTCTGAATTGTATGGATAATTATACAAGCCGCTGGTGAATTTGCTTGTGTATCTAGCTCTGTGTGACTTTGGGGCATACATTCTTAAATTCTTAGTACCCAACGTGACCTAGAAATCAGTTTGATTTATCATGTAGACATAACTTTATTCTTTGGCTAATTTTCTTATTTTCACTTTATTCAGGACGTGCTCAGGTATATATTTTCCTACTCTATTGGCAATATAGTTAGATCACACCTATTTAATCTGTTTTACCACAGGACTTTTGGAAGTGTGTTGTAAATTTATTTAAGAGACACTACATGCTTTCCCTGTATTTTGTGCAGCATTTGATATATTGTCTTAGGAGCTTTAGGAAGGCATTATTTTGCATGATAATAAACAAGATAGTTACTGAATTTGGTTCAAGGAAGAAAGAAGACTATTCACAAATCAATTATTTGGTACAAAAATCAGAAACTTCTGACAAAATTAAAAAACATTTTTGACATAGTGACTGACAATAAAGAAAAATGATAGTCACACGTCCTTATGAATGTTTAGCAAATAGAAGGATGTTATATTCATGAGAATACTTTGTTTAAATTACATCTTTCTTTATAGTATAATTAAAATATTGTGAAATAAATTTAGCTATTCATAAGAGTTTCATCTGCATTCACAGATTATCAGCTTTCAATGCTAAGATAAATATGCAGATGACTACATTTTATTTTTTCTCCAGTCTGTGGAATAAACTTTAATTAAAGGAAATATTTCATTTAGACAAAAAAGTACCTCTAGAAATATTTAATGATTTAAATATAGATAGTATAATTAGATTCTAAAATTATATGGAAAATAAGAGTATTAGTATTATTTTAATACTATAAATATTTGGAATTAATCCTACTCTCTTTGAATTAGGCAAGTGATGATTTAATGAACACAAATATTTATAAAACTGTATCTAGTAAATTAATATATTTATTACATAACATTAAGTAATACCTTGTCTAAAATTTAAGCAATTTTTTTTCTGTCCAAATAGTCATGTTTGGCAAAATGCATATGCCACTATGTCTATGGATGAAAAATGAATATATATAAATTGATTTTGAAATGCATATAAGACATATATACACCAACACACTATTAAATAAATATAACTATCTACATATTGGCCACAGCAGGATAAACTATTCACTAGTGTGCTCAAATTTGAAACTCTCATCTTCTTTTTATCCCAGTACTATGACATAATGCATATTTCTTAGATGTTTCTAAATAACATTCCTAAAATATGTTTTCTTCCCTACCTTTCAGAGGGATAATTTCACACTCTTAAATCAATTATATGCTTGGGTTTATCAAGGTGTATAAATAAGATAGATGTGTGAAGAAATTAAACATTTATAGAAATCATATTTTTTTCCAATGTTATCTTGCAGAGAAATTCCTAAACTTCTGGAGCATATTATTAGATGTTAGTAGTTACCATCATGTTTGCTCCAATTCATGAGAAGCTCATGGAAAACACAAGGGAGCATTTTACAGACATCATTTTTATTAAAATAAAGAAATTCTCATTTAACTTCTAATACTCTTATTTGATACTAAACTAACTAGTTGGTAGCTAATTATAGTATTGGTACAATGACATATAGAGAAAAAAAGGATTTGTTGAGTGATATTAAAACTGTGGCTGATCAAGTATTTACTATAAATTACTAAAATTGAACAAAAAATATTTTAATATATCACATTAAAGAAACATAATGAATATTAAAAGAAAAGTTGCTAGTAGTTCAAGGTCAGTTCGTTGGCCTTTAGGAGTGTTTTCTAGGTGTAACTTGTGAGGCGCCACGTCCTGTCCCGGAAGACCATCCTTTATACTCCCTCGGGATCCCTTTACTCTGCTTCCTCCACTGCTCCATTGTACGCCCCCAGTGTTTGCCTCAGTATGGCGGGGTCAGCTCAGTCGCCCATCCCCCATTGTGTCTCAGGTGCTGTCCTGTGTAGGGCCATGTGTTGGTGCAGGATGTCGCATCTCGTAGTGTGATCAGCTGAATGGTCCTCTCTGTAGGATGGGCCCTTCTAGCTGGTCTATCAAACTTGGGCTTGGTGGACCCAGGTGGACTCCACTACGTCCTTTCTCCTTCTTTTGTTTCAGCTTCCTTCTGGATGTGGTGTGGTGGGTCAGTTCCTTTCCCACTCCAGACGATCTATTTTTGTTTTCTGTGGTATTCCCTTCGAGTGTGGGGGGGACTAATTCTGGTTTGGGCCGGCTTGTTGTCCAGCCTCTTTGTGTAGACCTCTGTACTTTGCGTTGCCCTCCTTGTTTGGTGTGTCGTATTGGGGTCCGTATGCATGTTCCAGATCTGTGGGGACACAACCGATACTCTCCCCCGGGTGGGTTAGTACCCTGCCCCCCCCATACCATCCATTCGGATTCTCCCCCTCCCGGTTCTCCCTCTCCCTACCCCACTACTCCTTCTTTATGCTGGGCTCTCATGTACCTCCCTAGGTATTGCCTGCCCTCCCTCCAACTATCTATGCTTCCTCCCATTTATTGTGGGATGGATGTTTATTCTTCTATTTCTGTCATGCTGATTGTACTTACCTCAGGGGACTCATGTTGTACCTGTCCCTTTGGGTCTGGCTTACCTCGCTTAACATAATTCTTTCCAGCTCTTCCCATGAAATAACGTGTTTCATGTGCTCATCGGTGCTTTTCAGTGCTGCATAATACTCCATTGTGTGTATGTGCCAAAGTTTGCTAATCCACTCGTCTATGGATGGAAACTTAGGCTGTTTCCAAGTCTTTGTTATTGTGAATTGTGCTGCAATAAACATTGAGCGCATATGACTGGGCGTGTTTTATTTGTTGCTTCAACCGGGTATATGCCCAGTAGAGGGATGGCTGGGTCATAAGGTAGATCAATTTCCATTTTCTTTAGGTATCGCCAGATTGCTTTCCACAGTGGCTGTACAAATCTGCACGACCACCAGCAGTGGAGGAGGGTTCCTACTTCACCACAGCCCCTCCAACACTTGTTGCTCTCTGATTTAGTGATCTGGGCTAGCCTCAGGGGTGTTAGGTGGTATCTCATGGTTGTTTTGATTTGCATTTCTCTTATGGCAAGGGACTTCGAGCACTTTCTCATGTGTTTATTGGCCATATTGATCTCTCTAGTGAAAGTTCATCTCAGATGTTGCTTCTGTCAAAGCCATGTTCTTATAGGCCACTTGGGCGCAGTCAAAGTCATATCCATTTGTATGCACATATTACTATGTCAGCAGGTCCGCCTAGACAAGATAGGGTGGACAAATAATGAGAGAAGAAAACAACAGGACCAACGGTCCTGGAGGGACATGAGAGCATGGGAGGTAGGGGAAGGGAGGAGGTGTCGCCCAACACAGGGACAAGGGAACAGCGAGTGGTTCAAAACCAGAGAAGGGAGGGGAGGGGAGGACTGGAAGGGAGTGACCAAGAGCAAGGTAAATGAGAGGAATTACTGAAACCAGAATGAAGGCTAAACATGGTAATGGGTCGGGAGGAAAGCGAAAGGAAATAGAGGAAAGGAGTAGGAGGCAAAGTGCATACAGAGAAGCCTAAATACAGACATGTACATATGTAAATATATTTATGTTTATGGGGGCAATAGATTTATATGCATATATTTATAGGTTCAGTAGTAGGATAGCAGATGGACATTGGGCCTCCTCATGCATAATCCCCCAATACAATAGCACCTTGCCCTGCTAAACAGCCATTGCAGGATACCCATCTTCCCAACATGATCATTGAAGACAGACGTGTGTGTAAGCAAATGTTGTGAAGAAAGCTGATGGTGCCCGGCTATCAAAAAGATATAGCATCTGGGGTCTTAAAGGTTTGAAGGCAAATAAGCGGCCATCTAGCTCAGAAGCAACAAAGCCCACAGAGTAGAAGCACACGGCCTAAGCGAATACAAGGTGTTGAATGGACCATGTAGCAGACACCAAGGAACAAAAACAATCATTGTGTGATCACCTTCCTCACATAATCGCTGAAGACGAAAGTGTGCATAAGCAAGTGTGGTGAAGAAGGCTGATGATACCCGGCTACTGAGAGATATAGCGTCTGGGGACTTAAAGGCTTGAAAGCAAACAAGCGGCCATCTAGCCCAGAAGCAATCGAGCCCACACGGAAGCAGCACACCAACATAGGTGACCATGAAGGAAAGAGGAGACCAGGTCTCCAACAACAAAGGTGGGGTGGTGGTGAGAATCACATCACCGTGAAAGAGGGGGAGTGCATGATGGGGACCCAATGCCCACCTGTAGACAGCTGGACACCCCTTCCAGAGGGGTAGTGAGGAGGAGATGGGCCACTTAGGGTTCAGTGTAGCAACAATGTAACTCAAAACCTTCCTCTAGTTCCTGAACGCTTCCTCCCCTCCCAATCATCATGACCCCAATTCCACCTTGCCTTGCGCACCTGGTTATACCAGAGGATGTACAGCGGTGCAGTGGGGATCTGGAGGCACAGGGAATCTAGGACAGGCGAACCCCTCAACACCAGCGGTGGGAGTGGCAACACCAGGAGGGAAGGACATGTAGAAAGGGAGAACCGATCTCAGAGATCTATGTGTAACCTCCTCTCTGGGAGATGGGCAATGGGGAGGCGGGTGAGGGGAGACGCCGGGGAGTGTAAGATAAGATATAATAATTATTTATAAACTATCAAGGGACCAGGGGTGGGATCGGGGAGGTAGGGGGATGGGGGGATAAAAGAGAAACCGAGCTGATTCCAGGAACCCAAGTGCAAGGTGAATTACGAAAATGACGAGTACAACGAATGTATAAGCGTGCGTTGCTCAATTGATGTAAGTACAGATTGTGATAAGAGCCTTATGAGCCCCAATAAAAAGATTTTAAAAAAAAGAAACATAATGAAATATTATAAAAAGCACATTCATTTGGAGAAGATATATTTTTCTTATTTAAATGTGAAAATGTTAAATAACAAGTAGAATTATTTTTTAACACTTTCTGAGGTATATTTTGTTTAACTTTAATTTTATGTTACATAATTATAATAAAATTAATAAAAACAATGTGCAGTGAATACAGTGATTTAGTTAATGTTTCTAGCTTCTCTATATAAGATAAATAATTTAATCAAAGGTACAAAATTGGAGTCTAGAATACCAGAATTTTGACCTGGATCTTTTAAATTCCATACCAGCACTCTTAATTTCTCCCATTACTGCCTTTGTAGTGACAAATAGTTTTGTTAAAACTTAGAAGTTGATACCCAATTATGTTGGGAGTATTTAAAGAAAGCAAATTTTTCTCCTTGAACAAATGAGATGAAAACAAAATTGTACCCATCTTCAGAATAACATCTTTTGCCTTGTCTCTGCTTACCCAAGTGACAGAACAAAACCCAGTATTGTCAAATCGATACAGAGACATTGTGACATTATCGGAGAGGGTAGACTTGCCCCACAGTATTTCTTAAGTGATCATCTTTATGGATGTGGAAGGCAGCATCTTTTCCCTTCCAACAGCTGGTCGATTCCAACCCTGACCTTTCCACGTACAGGGGAGCACTTTACCCCGGCCAACAGGGTTCCTGTAGGGCAGCCATTGTTTCAACCCTTGAGAAACATTAAATTGCTGTTGCCACCATCAGGAAACTCACTGCTAGTTAAGAAAGGATCCCCTAGCCTAAGAATACTTTGGTTCAGCTTATAGATACCTAGAGTAGAACTGGAGAGGCAGTATACAGAGACTAAATTTTATCTGTACTTTTTTTGCTATGTGGTTGAATCATTAGTATCATGTATTTATAGTTTATTCTCCTGTTTGGAAAAAAACATAATAATAGACCTTTGTGGCAGTTACATAATCTCCTATGAATTTGAGTAAAGGGCGGAGGGGAGGGCGGGGCAAGTCTAGTCTGTCAATCAGGTCACAGCCAATGACGACTCTGTGTGGGCATGGCCTTCTCCTGAGGATTCTGGGAAATCCTGTCTTCCTCCCTGGAGGTGGGACACACTCTCTTTTTGCTTCCTCTTCCTGCTGACATGCCACATGGAGCTAATCTGATGGAGGCAGAGCCCTCGAGCTAAAGGAGACACATGGAGACCCACGCCAGTGCTGAGATGCTTCCACAGCCATGGGAGCCACAAGACTCTCCAGCCACTTACCTGTGATCTCTCTGCATTCGGCATCATTGCATGTGTTGCTTAAGTCTGAAGAGAAAGTTATAGATTGGTATTGGACATATGGGCTAATATTGGGTTTAGGGACTTGATCTGGACTGGACTGGGATGTTTTCTTAATAAACAATTACTCTATATGTAAAGCTCTTTATTATACACATGAGTGTCTATGAATTTGTTTCTTTAGTAAACCCGAACTAACACAGACTTTTTGAGTATGTTTGCATACCTATGCATTATTAGAACTGACATATAAACAATTGTTTCTTTTCATTTTTAAAAGTTTAATAAGAGATCATTAGAAATTCCCTATGGAATTAAATATTCATTGAAAGATGTTTTTAAATCATGCTGGGCATTTTTTCTGTCATTGAATGTTTTAGATGTGAGGTCTCATATAAGAAAATCTATTATATTAAAATAAAAGGCAATTACTGTTGCTTAGTTTTCTATTCTATTACAAGTAGATAATGTAAATCAATTTTATGACACTTAAATATTGAAGAATAGAAATTGTTTTCTTTAATACCCCTAAATTACAAGCACACACACGTGAACCATACAGAGTTTCAAGTTCACAGAATCCTTAATATATTCAAACCACTCATCATACTATTGTCTACACTCCAGATTTAACTGGGGGTTGTAGATTTCTTACTATTGCATAGCCGGAGCACGCAAGCACTTCCTACAAGATCCTTAGCATGAAGATGGAAGTCGACAAGGGTAACAGCTGAGCTGGCAGTCACTCTATTGTTAAGGGATAAAATGATAAAAAACTTCAAAAAATACTTCTTCCATTACATAAAGTATATAAGGGACTTACCTGACCTTGCCACTCTCCTATCACAGATATAGATAATTAGAAATGTAGGTAGAAATAAAAAAAATGAATGTGAAAATCAGCTTCCATTTCTTTTGTTTTGAGGTACTGTACCCTTAAATTCCACTTTGTTTTTATACTCAGTTCTATGAGTCTGCAATCAACATGCCAATGACCAGAGAATATGTTCATTTTGAAAGCAAGTCTTGGAAAGTCTTCTTAGCTATAGAGCTAATATTTGTCCCCTAATTATATTTGCTATAAATAAAGTCTAAAATACAGAATTCTAATTCAGGAAGCAAAACAAAGTTACTCTTTTCTAAAATTCCAGTCTAAGTACATGGCACAATAAGAATCTATATGCCAGGGAAACATATATTATCAAAAAATTTTCTAAGTAAATACTATGTTCTCATTCAATAAAGGATTATTAACATGAATAGGAAATATTTTCTATTAATAATACCTTATATTTCAAATCTTCAAGATTGAGTTTAAACCCTGCAGGAATGGTAAATTTAGATTGTATGTGGTTTTCTGTATAGGTTTCTGACTAGAAGTAGCCATGAAATCTACTGAGTAAAATGAAGCTTATTAAAAAAACATACCCAGAAAAAATGACTTCCTGTTATATATAGCCATTCCTCGATCAGGGGATGTGGTGCACTGACTGACAGAACATTACAGAAACACTTTGATCTGCAACCTTATCCTAGAGAAAGGTAACTAATAGCAGCCATAAACCCACAGATGCAATTTGAAGTTGAAAAAAGTGTCTCCTAAGAAGTGCAAGGTTATCTCTTCTTGCTACTTTTAACTGTTTTCTATCCAAATTCAAGGTCACTGCCTTCTTCAGGAATAGGAAGTCAGAGAATAATGAAAAAACACAATGAAATAATTAGACCTATGTATAAACACACTGTAAAAAACCAGTGATATGATAGTCCAACTGCAGCAAAGGTTAATATACTTATAGTCAAGTGCAAAAAATATGGTGTTGAAAGTAATTAGTATTAGAGAGACCTTGTTAAAGAAAATGGTACCCATAGGCCAAGTTGGTATTTTTATTTGGATTAGTACCAAAAATATATAACAAGGGTAATCTACAATCAAAATTGGATTTTGCCTATGTTAATGTGTATGTATATTACGTTTTTACATATACAGTAGAATATTCTCAAAAACCCTTAGGTACTTTAACATACCCAGATTAGTAACAAAACATACACTGCACACATACACAACACAATGCAACACACACACACACACACACACACACACACACACACCTGAACTAAATTGAGAGCCCAACACTAAAGGAAGTATTCAACAACAACAATTTTGAGATTGGGAGAAGATGAGGATGGATTAGGTCAAGAGCAAATTTTGAAGTTGTTAATATCATTGAGTACAAAGCCAATGCTTAATTAAGAATTCTAAAAGAGAATTGAAATAAAAAGTAATACAGAATTTTACATTTCTATGATGAGTCACCATAAATAAAGGATTAGTGCAGGACCAAGCAACATTATATTATGTTATACAACAGTTCACTTTGAAACTAATCGACTCTTTGAAAGCAGCATATCAATAGGAAATTAATAAGGAAGCAAATATAAATATGGGTAAAAATAATGATTTGTACCAAGGGAGAAATATATGGATTTATGTATGAGAGATGTAAGCTACATGAGGAATATGATAAGAAAATATATAAAAATAGAATTCTGATTCCACACCTGAAGCAGCCCATTAAGGAAAAAAAAGAACAACCCCCATAAAAACTGGCTCAAACTGTCAGGGATTGACTCGTAGCTGGCAGTGTCTCTGTATTTTCTTTTCACTACCAATTTAGTGCACTGAGGAGGTTAATGGAAAACAGGGCTTCAGGTGTTGTCGGAATTCCAACTGGAATGTTTTCACAAGCTGATCTAACCCTGAAAGTGCTCACTTGTCCATGCCAAGGAATTTAGAAGAAAAGCACCTCGCCAAATGATGGGAAGTGATCCATATTACACCTAAGAAAGGGAATTCCAAAACCAAGGAATTAGGGAACAATGTCATTGAGATCACATGCAAGTATGTGTTTGATGAAGATCATTCAACAACGGGTGCAACAATATGTCAGCAGGGAGCTGCCAGATGTTGCAGCCAGAATCAGCCGGGACACAGAGCAGTATTATCATTGGGGATTTCAGATGAGTCTTGACTGAAAGTGGAGAATGGAAGGAAATTCTTTACTTGTGCTTTATTGACTGTGCAAAGGCATTTGACAGCATGGGTCAGAACTGCTTATGAATAACAAGAAAAATGGTAATTCCAGAACACTTCATTGTGCTTGTGCGGAACCTGTATATGGATCAAAGGCAGCCGGTTGAAAAGAACAAGGGGACAGTGTGTAGTTTAAAATCAGGGAAGGGGTGTGTCAGCGTTGTAGCCGCTCACCATAATCATTCAGTCCAACAAGAGAAGTTGGACTAGAGGCAGAGCAATACAGCATCAGGATTGGATGGGGGTTTACCATCAAAAAACATTGTCCAGGTGACACAGCTGGATTTCTGAAAGGTAACAGAACTTGAATCACTTACAGATGATCTAGGATGTCAGTAATCAAAAGAGATGACACTCAATGTCAAGAAATCAAAGCTCCTCCTGACCGGACCAATAGAGAGCCATGTGATAAGTGGAGGAAAGATAAAAGTGGTAATGGATTTCATTGTGACTTGGGTCCCCAGTCAATGCTCAGGAAAGCAGTAGTAAAGAGATCGAATGTCTGGCGTCAAGAAAATTGGCATCAATGATGACCTAGATGTTACTTTGAGGACCATGGTGAGCCAGACCCAAACCACGGTATTCTCAATTATTTCATACGTATGTGGCAGTTGGACACTGAATAAGGCAGAATAAAGAAAAAGAGATTTAATTTGTAGCACTGTCAGAGAACCTTGATAGCACCACGAACTGTCAACAGAACAAACAAATCTGTCTTTGAAGAAGTACAACCAGAATGTTCCTTAAGCAGAAAGAATGGTAAGATTTCCTTTTACATATTTTGTCCATGTTCTCAACAACTGAGAATGGCCCAGGGCCTCCACGTTATCAAGAACCTGGTCCCTGCCCTCTCTGTAAAACAGGGAAGTACTAGGTGAGCCAGGGCCCTTTGAAAATCAGCAGCAGCAGAGTGTTTTCCTTAGGGAAACTGGGTGGGGAGGATGGGGAATTGAGGGGGGTGGTGAACATGCTTTGAGCCCCACCCAACAGAGCCAACAGAGTGCAGGGGCAGTCCAACTGGATGCACAGTCTCATCAATCAGCCTTATCACTGTCCTTCCACCATATGGAATACAGCCATAGAACTAACCAGCCAAGAAGTTCAGCTGGTCACAGGGTAGACTGTGGGGGAATCCCCAGCAACTGTTAAGATTGGTGTCTGGGGACCCCTACTGGAGAGAACAGTAGGACTGCTGTTAAAAAAAAAAAATCTAACCTATATTTTCAAAGTGTTCAAATTGTTACAGGAATTTTTAATCAATATTATGAAGCAGAACTTAGAGCTGTAATTAAATCCCTGGGTTGTAAAAAAATGGAGCTCACATAAGCCAGCTACTTTTACTTCCTTCTATTCCTATTGACAAAACCAACATCCCCGGGAGAGAGTACTCCAGGTGGCAAACTTGCCCAGGGGTCATGGAGGATTTGGGAATGCTGTTATCAAAAAACAAAAATCCCTCTATAAGGAATTAATAATCGAAGCAAAAAGGTCTTCAGGATTTTTAAATTCAGGAGCTCGCAGCACTGGTCATCAACAATTGCCCAAGGCAAGACTGCCAGCCCCTCCTGGTCTCCACGTGTAGGGAGTAAAAAAGTTAGCAAAAAGTATGGCAAAGTGAAAAAAGAAATCCTACAGCATGTAGATCCTAAAGAGCAGAACGGTTAAATTAAGTCTGTAGTCCCGCTTCACCTTAGAAACTTGTGGGAAAGAGATCTGTAACATGAATTAATTCAGACAAAGTAAAAACATAGCCGTACTAACAAGACTCTGCATCCTTGGATTTATTCTGTGTTTGTGGAAGAAACTCACCAATGCCAAGCATCAGCTCTTTATGGGTGAATTCATCAGGTACTGAGTTCTGCCATTTCTCTTATGAGCAGAGATTCTGAATTTTGTATAACAATTTAAACTGTCAAAGCTATGCAACTGGCTTTACATCACACAAACTGTCAGCAATTACTCACACATTTTAAAGTCTCAGTTACTCGAACAGGAGAGGGAGATGAGATTGACGTCTAAAGGAAATTCTATAAGTAACACATTTCATTAAGCTTTATTAGCTCCCATTTTCCCCCTCTAGCAAAACTTTTAAAACATGCAGAGTGAAAGTATACCTTTCTACTCCTGACCATGAAAAGATTTGGTGGAAGGGAAAAATAGCACTTTTCGGATCCAGCAAATGAAGCTCTCTTCAGTGGATGTGGCCAGGGAAGGAGAGGACAGCAGGTGACAGCAAAGACAGCCCAGAGACCTCATGGCGACATGGCTGATTGGTGAGAATGGCAGTTCTTGTCTTTCTGAGACTTATGACTGTTTCTTCCATAGCTGCCATCACCAGAGACACATCTAGGACTGTGCCAAACCCGAACATTTTACCTGAACTCTCACCTGATCTCGGCCGCTCAGACAAGGTGGATGATGAGCTGGAAGAGAAAATGCCTGAGCGACAGCAGACTGTTCTCCAGTTAAGGGCTCGGAGCAGCAATTGATGCTGAAATGCGACTGGAATATTACTGACCTGTGAACAAACACTTTCCCATATAATGAAACCTGACATGATTGGTCCTTAATTAGAAACTATGTGCAGGGCTTCAAGGGAAGTATCTCATTAGATATCAAACAGTTAAAAAAGGAGCTTTTCAAAACTTTTAAAGATGGGTTGAAAATGTGCCCTGGCACAGATGCAATCAAACAATTGGTAGATGTTTAGAAAGTTAAGATCCACGTGTCTGGGTTCAAAGTCTACCTAAACCCTTGGCTCTGGATGAACTGTTTTGCTCATTGTCATTTCAGTCTTTGTAACCCCTTGCTGTTTCTGAAGAAAGCCCCAGAATGTAGAGAAAGAGCATGTCACTTATGTTTTAAATGTAATACATAATACAGAAGGGGGAATTGTGGTAAACTGAGGTACTGGCTGAGAATGTAATGCAGCTAAATCATCTGTGTTCAAAATTATGGGACTGGAAAGCCCACTCTGGAGGAAGAAGACCCTCACAATTATGAGATATAAATAAATCTTAGTACACATTCTCATGACTGAACACTGTCTCTCCAAAAGGTAACCCCCATAAAGGAACTGTCACAAAGGAGATACTATATAAGATCAATCATTTACACGTCTGTTCCCTGGACCTGGAAATTCTCTGTAGATAAGAGCAATCAGGTTCTGTAAGTGAATCCACCATAAAATGTAGAAAATTCTGGGGAAGGCTCAGGGGTGTGTGAGGTCAACTAGCACTATAACGAGATGAGGATTCAACTAGTTTTTTATTATGTAATCACCTTATGATATCTATTGGCTATGTAATATGTTTGATGTATGACATGTGTGCCTTTTGAAAGAAGTAAGCCCCATTGTATATGCCAATTTGAAAATGCATTCATTCCCTTGTTTCTGAGAGGGGACAAGGAGCCCCTGTGCCCGCTTTGTCTGTCTAACTTGATTACTTTCTACATTTGCAGAGTGGCTCCCGAAGACCCTTTCAAGTGTTGGGGAACTCCACACCCTGCTAAGTCATTGAATCACTTATTGACTGTATGCATCCACCCCTGCTGCACTTCATATAGTGGAAAACCTGATAGAAACAACAATAATAGTAAAAGAGACAGAAAGAGGAAAATAATAGTCATATACAGATAAAATAAAGAGTAAGAAAGAAAAGACTACTAACAATATTTTAAAATTCAGAGAAAAAATTTCTGTTATGGTACAAGGAAGAAATATTTGAGCCTAGAATAAATTCAGGTTGGTCAAGAGGGAGGTCTACTTACCAAGGATCATCTTAAACCATGGTTCAACGCACCATAATCAAGTTTCCAGTAATCTCTGCCTGGTAAGAAAATGGTTGGAGTGCCTCACTTGTAGCTGGAGAAGATCGGGCAGAGGCTTTATCTGACTAGATCCTCTGCTGATGGATCGGGTGACCCCACAGACCTCCATAGCCTTGTACAAATTGGGTGTTCACAATTTAAACTCTGATAATATTCCCTTCATCGTATTTGGATTGCTATTGTCACACAGGCTGCTGTGTTTCTTCCATGTGGACTCACTTAGCTATTTTTTTGAAGACAAACCTTTTAAGACCCCAGACATGATTACACTTGCTAGTTGGGCCCTATCTGTTTTCTTCACCACACTTTGCTGTAGCATCCCATCCTCAGTGATCTCTTCATGAAGGCGAGTCTGGAACAGGGCCATGTTATAAGAACTAACTGTTCTTTAATTGGGGCTAGAATTAAATGGGACCCCGGAATCCATCTGTTTGTGCAAAGGTTATGGGGGCTCTGGTTTACTTTGGTGGTCATATCATGACAAAAGCCCACCTCAGAAAGTATAACAACAAAAACAAACAAAAAAGAAAAGCATTGTAAATCATCCCTTTGGGATACAAGGTGACTGCACCAATAACAGTAATAATTGATCCAAAGGCATCGAACTTAAGGCACTGTTGGTACCAGGAGCTCATTCTGAGCAGAGTCCAATTCAGGCTGCAATCCATGAGCTGTTGCTTCGGACAGACTAATTGATTGACCACTGTTTACATTCAGCATGGGGACCACGCTAATGGGGGCCTTCCCTGTACCCTTGGCTGTAAATCTTGTTGCGGACAGAAAGCATCATCTTTCTTAAATGGAGCAGCTGGTAAACTTGCTGAACCAGTGAAGTCACAAGGACACCTTTGCCACCACGGCTTCTTTCAAAACATGATAGCCTCTTCTATAGAACTAACTCTAGTCCCATCAGCCTTACACCCAAGAGAGCTTCTTCATCATTCTGTCATTCAATTAAACTTGTCTCTGTGTGAGAACCCAACTCAAGATGAACTAACTAGAAATTTAAAATATAGAATCAGGAAAAGCTTAAGTGTCAGGTGTGAATTTTATAGCAGGTATTTTTCAGGTTTTCCATATGTATAAATAATGAGAAGTTGAGAAAATAATAAAACCAAGTCAAATAAAAAAAAACCGCAGAAGATGAACCAAGGTTTGAGATTCAAATGTAATTTGGGTAAGCTTCCTCCATTGCTCTGAACTTTGTTTTTTAAAATAGACAATCCATTCAAGACAATTCTCCAACACATCCTGAGATTACTTAGATTAGAATCGCTGGTAGGATTAACTTAAAGACTCATAAATAATAGAGGATTTTCCAATGACAAAACAGCAAAAATAGAGCACTAATTATATGATTGCTTAAGTATTTAAATATAACAACACATCCTTTTCTTCATGGGGGAGCAGATAAACAAAAATTCATGTGAGCCAATGACCAAGTGTTGAATAACATTCTGAATGTCTTTTACCAGAATATATTCTCTCAGTTGAGTTTAACTTGTACCCCAATTGACATTTCAAAACCATTCAAATTTTCTGAATTTCTTCAGTATGTTGTCTCTGCTGAGATTTATTGATGATTTAATTTGGCATTTAAATTTCCTACCAAATGGGACTTCAGTGTTCTGTTAATTAAAATAAGAGACTTTAGATGTAGAATGCAAATGTGGAAAGAAGATGAATACCTTTGAGTATCTGATTGTTCTTAGATAGTAACTTATATTTTAAATATCTCTAGTGTAATTCTCATTAAAATTACTGTCAGCAAGCAACAGTGTATCATATCAAATGGCAATGTAATGTACAGTAATTTCGGTTGCTAATTCTACACTGTTCTTCAGAGCCCTATCATTTCTATTTTATTGCAATTGTTAAGCAGGACGATAATATGGCCTGCAAGCTAATGTTTTGCTAAACCAATTCATGGCACACACTTAGTTGTAATAATAATTCATTTTATATGATCTTAGTATATATTATACAAGCTATTTCCTAGAATGACAATTTTGTTAGTATATAAAATAAAATTATGCTTCATTTTAAATTGTGACACAACAAAATAAAGGATAGAGTCTGATTTGATTAGCAAACATATCATTTGCATATGTGTCTTAAGGGAAGCTAGTTATAAAAATCCATATGTATAATGCAATTGCTTTTGACATTGGGTAGCTGCAATACAAAGATATTGGTGATCTTTTTCTTTGTAATCATCTTGTAAAATTTTAGGAGAATATAATGAAATGGAGGTAATGTCAAGTAGTTAATAATAATCCATTTTCTTACCTTTGTATCATTTTGTTGATGAAAAGGTACTGATTCTACAAGAAGCAAAATTTAAATTATTTGATAAAATACTTTTTTTCCAACTTCTGAGTGTACAGTGTGACTTTAGACATGGATTCAGAAATCAGAATTCATTTTTACATAGTTATTTTCATTCAACTTCTATAGTTCTCATAAACTGCTTTATTCAGAACATGTGCTTGAAATAGCAAAATATTAAACTCAGTATTGGATGCCTGGCTTTGTCACTTTATCCTTTCAGTGAGGTTCCTTTAAATAATCTCAAATTCTCTTTTTATTGTTAACAATTTGTAAAATCAGTATGTATATGCTCAGAAGGAATAAATAATTTGGATGTAATAAAATGCTTTACATTTTCACCTACTTCCTAATTCAGAAGAAAGAATGATAATAAGTTTTGAGGAATAAAGTATGTATACTTTTTGTCTAATTCAGTTGCCCCAATTTCTCGTGAAACTCTAGTCCTAAGGAAATTTACCAGAAAGTACCAAAAGATTACTTGAAGCACTGGATTTAAAATATTAGAATAGTGTTTTTTGGTTTGGGGAATTTTTTGATCTTCAGTCTTTTCTTATTTATCATTATGAGTATTTCAACAGCTTCCATAAATTTAAGGAGTGATGGATTTTTAAAAATTAAGATCCAATATATGAATGTTTATTTATGATACTCTAAAGTCCTCATTTTGTCTCTCAATTCCCTATCTTCTTTTGCCTTTGAAGTAGACTGTCAGTGACATCACCAGGGTTGACGTCACCCAATGACCTAAATCAGGGTGTCACATTCGACCCCACAGACCTCCTCCCATGCCAGAACATACAGAATACTGAAAAATGCATCATATTAATTTGAATCATAGACTAATATGTACATAAATATAGTTGTTAATTGCTTAAATGCGATGTTTCTTAGATTATATAATTCAACAAAACTATTCTGTCGAATCAAATTACAATCATATTGATTATATTAGTAACTGAGCAGAGAAGCCTCCCCCCAATTTTCTCCTTTTTCTTTAAGCATTATATAACAAATGACTTAACATCTAAAAAGGTGTTATTGATAATAAAGATGTTATTGATAATATGGTCACAAATACAAATCAACACAGTATTATAACTAAAACAAAAAATCAGCAAACTCAGTGACAGCCGTGAGAAAAACAGCAGTACGGCTTGTAGTGTGTGCAGACAAAACCACGTGATTTCAAGTCTCCTTGTAATCGGGAACAATGTCAGATCTGACAGAGAAACGGGCTCACTCACTCACTCACTCACTCACTGATTGTCATTACGAGGATTCCGACTCTTCGCGATCCTGGAGAACTGCTCCTTTTGAGACCGTGCAGGAGTAGAAAGCTTGGCCTTTCTCCTGCAAAGAGGCTGGTGGTTTCAAACTGCTGACCTAGAATTTAGTAGTGGCATAAGAACTACCCACCAGGGCTCCCCCGCAGGAGTGCGTTAGAACGTTGGTAAAGTAAGTTAGCAGTGTTTGAGTCTTGTAGGTACTTGACACAAGTAAGGTACATTTGTGGAAAAAAAAACGTTTTTTGTTATATTTTATTATATAAAAAATGGACTCTAGAGACATTTTGCTATAAAAACATTCATTTCTGCTGAAACACTGCAAAAATTACACAGAAAGTGATTTTGTTGTTCCATCCTGGGACAGTCTCGCCTGATGCAGCCTGTACCCTTACAAGTGCCTAGTGATTTTTCTCTAGCTCATTATTTCAGGACAATAACATGCCTGAGAGTGAGTTATAAAACAAATAGCCTGCCTATGTGTTTCTGTTTTCTACCAAAACATGGAAGTTGAAATGTAACTTAGCAAGTCTGCTGAGAAAGTAGAATGAAGGTTAGATAGGAGAATTAAAAAGGAGAGAGAGAACCCATTATCTTGAAACTGAAAGTAGAGTTTCCTAGTTGAATTAAGATGAGAAATGTATCAGAAAAGAATTGTAAGGCTCCTGTATACAAATCTAATGTATGTCCAAGAACTTGGGGTCATGGTGAAGGACTGAAGCCATCCCAGAATAGAAAGCCTGTGCGGCACAATTAGGCATGAAGGATAGCCAAGAAATTCCTGTGCTACAATCATGGCACTGCATCAGATTTTTCCCAGTTTTCTGGGAATTATGAGGACAGAGATGATATACATCAGAGCCTTAATTTTTTTTGCCCGTGACTAAGGTTCCTCTATAACTTCTTTTCTTTACAAGCTTGCTGAATTATCTTGGTGGAGGCAAAACCAAAACAATTTAAACAGACTATGAAGAATGGAGGATCGCGATCATGGCTTGTGTTGAGATATAGGAAATATTCTTTTTAGAAATATTTTCAATGTTCATGCATAACTGTATCTATGGACTAAAATGGGTTACCCTTAAATGGCATTTGCACAGAACACGGAGAATGGAGTGGACAATTGTGCAATGCGTCCCTATTTATCTGCCAGGAAACATTCAAGAATTCCATATATATGTATACATACTTGCGAAGTTCTTTGTGCAGGGTGCCTGGGTGGCCCAAACAGTTTGCAATTAGCTGCTAACGCACAGACTGGCAGTTCAAACACACCTAGAATCTCCACAGAAAAAAGACCTGGGAAACTTAGTCTATAAACACAGCAGCCAAGAAAGTCCTTTATTTAGAGAGCTAGTAAAAATCGATATCTTCAATTTTTACTTGTCTTTTAAAAACTTCGGGTTTAACCATGCAGTAATTACCCAGGAGACCGTATGTTCCAAACAGAGACACCGCAAAACAGAGGAGGATTGCAAAGTCTACATCAAATTTTGAGTAAAAGAGGTAAATACTGGCCTTGCTGAAACACTACCTAATAGACCTTGGTGTTGTTAAGGTGCCTTTGAGATGGTTCTGAATCATTATGAGCCTGCATCCAACTGAATGGGAGATGGTCTGGTCCTGTGCCATCCTCATCATGATCCCCAATGTTGCAACTACTTGTCAAAGCATTCATTGACCCTTTATCACCCAGTGTGATTCCTTCTCTAGGGACTGGCCCTTCCTGTTAACACGTGCCAAGCACTTGATATAAATTTTCAATGTTCGTTATTCTGATGAGTGTTCTGACTATACTTCATCCATCACAGATTGGTTCCTTTTTGTAACCATCCGTGGATAGATGGAGCTATCCTCAATACGTTTCACCAAACCAGAATTGAAATGCGTCCATGATTATTGTCCAGCTTCATCATGCATGTGACATCCATGAAAATAGTATGGCTTCAAAGTGAAATCTTTCATTTTTAACACTTTGAAAGGATGTTTTTCAATAGATTTGATCAATGCAATACATCATTTCATTTTGGGGCTCCTGCTTCCATGTAAATTTATTGTAGATCCCAGAAAAATTAATTCCCGAACCATTTCAATCTTTTCCTTATTGTGATGATGTTAAGTGTAGCCATTGTGAGGATTTAAGAAATTCTGCTGCGGCGTAATCCAGGGTGTGGGCTATAGACCGAGTTAATCAGTCTGTGCATCACATTCAACTTCACTTTCAGTTATTTGCTTCCTTTCATTTGCATGTTACAGGTTAGTCATGGGTCTCCCTCCACTCTAGATGCCACGTTCTTCTTAAAGGAGGTCAGCTTCACAAAATCTCTGCTCAGTATGCAGCCTGTGTAAGTACAATAAAGGATAAAACGTTGATGCATATTTCTCTTGATTGTAAATCAGGCTGTATTCCCTTATGCTCTTCAAACAACTCCCTCGTAGCCCATGGACATCTTCCACATGAGCGCAATTGTTTCTGAGCCTCATTGTTTGAAATGGTGTCATAATTTGTTATGATACGCCCAGTCCAATGCTCTCGCAGAGTCAACAATACATGCCTAAGCATCTTTCTAATATTCTCTGCAATGAACCAAGATACATTTGATATTAGAAATTACATTCTTCATTTTATATCTTCGGAACCTGGCTTGGACTTCTGCCAGGTCTCTTCTAATACTGTCTTGTGGGACACTTTTACTTGAATGTGGCATTAATGATATTGTTAGATAATTTCTGCACTCTTTCAAGTCTACCATACATAACCAAAGGGATCATTATGGCATCTGTAAATCTACTTAGATCACTAACTTTTTAAAGATGTTTACTTGCCTTCCAATGTGTTAACATGGCAAAAGGATATTCATAATTTATTCTAAACTTATATTTATGTCACCATCGGAAGGCTACCTTTAAATATCACTGCTTCTTCAAAATCTTTGCTCATTAGCCAAAAAGTCATTCTCTTTCCTTCTGATTGTATATAGAACATAGTTTACTATTAGTATTTATCATAGTCTTGCAATTATTTGCCTGTCTGCCCTTTAACTAAATGGAAGCAACGGTCTCTTATTTATCTTTGCAATGGCTACAGCATGGACATTAGCTCGAGCATGCAAGTTACTTAAAACTGTGTGCCGAGTTAATAAATGGATTATTCATTCACTCTTGGAGTTTCTTCGTTGCTGTTTACTGAATGGAAGGATTCTCGATGCTTTTACCAACAGCCCCATCATTACTACTTTCTACATTATGATAAATGTTTTATGATTTACCTGTATGGTAAAATCAACCTGTTAGGAGATTCTTACTAATTGATTAATATTTAATATATATGTCAACAGTGTCACACAAAACAATTCAGTTTTTTCTTAGCAAAGCTTGCATAATTTAAAGGAAAAAGATCCCTAGATTATATTTTCTGACTGATAAAAATGGTGAGAAAAAATGTATTTACATATATTTATACATACCATAAAACTCCTTCAGTTTATTTGTAAATTTTAAGGTTTACATTTCCTATCCACTGTGAAACATGTTTATTTTATTCATAACTGCAATTTCCTCGCCTCAAAAGTTATCATTTTAAATTCCATTCATTTCACCTACTTTATATAATTTGTCTCATTTTGTATAAGAAAAATAATGATTAAACTCAGGGATTTTTTCTCCCCACAATATTAACTTCTGTCTTCCATACTCTGAGAAATCTCATGGTAATAAGACATTGTGAGCCACCACATAGTGATAGCTTCATCACCATCTATTGAAGAGTGAATTTTGGAAATCAGAGTAGAGTTTGATATTGAAATTAGTCCCCTGACCTTACTTCAAGGTCACAGTAGATGTTGCAAGTCACTCAAAAACTTTCTTTTCCTATTCCTGAATAAAAATATTTGTTATTCCAAAGGTATACACTTATATGTATATTGCCTATTTAATAGATATCTGAAAAGGTTTATTTCCTATAAATTAATCTCATTTTAGTAAAATTTTATTTTTTGCTATTGGTTTCCCTTGCAAACTTTGTTTTACTTTCTTTTATATGAAGATTCCTTTTAAATGATAAAAGACTGATGTCTGTAATTATCTCAACTTCTTTTAAATTGACATAGAAAACAAAAATAAATAAATAAAAGTGGACATGGAGACATAGGTAGAAGAGCAAGCTCGAATCAAAGAACAAGTTAAAGGTGGTAGCAGCTAATTCAGAAAAAAGCAATGTCAGATGAATTCAGTTGATGATTAGCCATTTCATTGAATTATCCCTTTTTTTAGTGAGTAAGAGCAATATTCACCATAATCCTAAACAATCTGAAGCATGCCAGGAAGCAGAGGTCAAAGTATTTATTTTGAACCAAAGACAGGTGGTTTCCTTCCATCACCTGCTCTTCCGGAGAAAGATGGGTAAGCACTTTGGTAACTGAGAGGACAGTTCTACTGTCTTCTGGAGGATTGTTATGACTTGAAGTCTACTTGCCAGCAATAGATTTGGTTATTTGGGTTGTGAGCAGCTTTACTGACTATGAAAAAATATTAGGCTGCGTGGCTCATAACGAATTTAGATCACATTGTGGTAACATGGGGATTCCAAAACATTGATTGTGCTTTTGTAGAAACTGCATAGTCCAGGAGGCAGTCGTTTGAACAGAACACAGGGATATTGAGTGGCTTAGATCAGGAAAACTGTTTATCAGGGTATATATAGCCTTTCACTAGACATCTTCCAACTGTTCGCTCAAAGAAATAACAGAAGAAACTAGGCTACAGGCAAAAAAACACGGGATAAAGATTGGAGGAAGACTCTTTAATAACCTGAGATTTTTCAAAAGACCTACATTGCTACCTGTTTACACTAGCCAATAAAAATCTGAAGAGGATTTTCACTTTTATGAAAACTGGGGGAAGTCAAGACTCATATTCAGTGTTTGTTTTGCACGGACTCCTTAAAGGAGCTGCAAACACACTGAGCAGCAAGAGGGATCCAGCCAGTGTGACGTCATCAAGCTCCCCTGCCAGCAAACACACTGCATCTCAGTATCAAACTGCTCTCCTTTTGAGCTGTGTTTGTGAACGTTATATGTTAGTGATGGTAGGTTTTATGTGTTACTTACTTTGATTTGGTAGGCTATTTCCCCCCCTGCAAATTAACGATAAGTGTTTCTTTGTTTTTATGCTTTAATTCCGATAGTGGGAATCGTTAACACAATGGGTGGCTTTAAACCAGTTCTAAATAAATTTAAAGGATATTTCATGTGTGCAGAGATGTCTAGGTAAGATTTCAAGAATATATTGAATTGTATGCTGGGGAAAAAAGGAATTAATTGAAAATGAGAAAATTTGGACTAGAACCTAGGTAGAAGAGCAATAGAGCAACAGGACTTTGTTTACCGTGTGACCCTGGTGAGTCCACTATGGAAAGGTCGAGGAGGCTGAGTAGATAGAACGCACAAAACTTCTTACATCTGAACCATGACTGACCATGAGACTGCAAGGAGCAATATTTTGGGTTCTGTGGTTATATTTAGTCATTTTTCTTTCAAGGCATTCAAATCTATAGAAACAGGCTGAAATAAATTTATGTGATAAAAAATCTTTGATAAAAGCAGGCTGATCATTTATTTCTTAAATTACTTTGGAAAGCAATGTGCTGCCCTCTGATAGTTATTTCTACAGTTTTCTAGTCACAATTTTTCAGATAATTTTGAAATCATAAAAAAGGGGGAGTTATGTTTAGAGAAGGACTTGCTTTAAAGCAGCAGTTCTCAACCTGTGGGTCGCGACCCCTTTGGGGGTTGAATGACCCTTTCACAGGGGTCGCCTAAGACTATTGGAAAACACATATTTCTGATCATCTTAGGAACTGAGACACCACTCCTCTATCCATCTCCAGGCGGCTCTGCCCACATGCAGATAAGGCCCACAGAGAGTACCCAGCATGATGACATCATCACACCAACCCTGTCATATACACCCAGTATAAATACAGGTGTATGTAACAGGGCTGGTGCCATAATGTACTTATGCAGAGCAGTCACACATTTGTAGAGAGTAGCTACTGTGTAGAAAGCAGCTACTGTATTGAAAGCAGTAGTACTGTAGGTAAAACGACACTTCATGAATTATAATTACATATGCGTAGCAGCATCAGGAAGGTTGAGACCCACTGCTTTAAAGGTTCAAATATTCTCACAGGAGAGTTATATCTGTTACTCAGTGCCATCCGGAGAGTTCCAACTCAGAGCAACCTGATGTAAACTGCGATGGAATCCTGCTCAGTCCTATCCTCAATATTGTTCTTATGTTGGAGCCCACTGATGCATCCACCGTGTCAATCCAACTTTCAAAGATCTTCCTCCTTTCCACTTGCTACTTTACCAAACACTCGCTTGACAACATGTCCAAAGCACACGAAACAACGTTAAACCATCCTTGCACCTACAGGCATTCTGGCTACCTTTCTTTCAACACAGATTGCATGTATTTGTTCTGTTGGCAGTTCATGATATTTTCAATGTTTTTCTCCAATATCATAGCTCAAATACATCTATTCATCTTCAATCTTCCTTATTCAATGTCCTACTCTCACAACTGTACAAGGCAATTAAAAATGCCATGACTTGGGTCAGGCACCCTTTAGTTCTCAAAGTCAGTCTGCTTTTCAACACATTTAAGAAGTCGTATGCAGCAGTAACCCAAAGCGATCTGTCATTTGATCTCCTGATTGCTGCTTCCAATGAGCACTGATGGTGGAACCATGGAAGACAAAATCCTCGACAAAGTGAACCTTTCTCCATTCATCATGATGTTACATTTTGGTTCAGTTGTGAGGATCTTGGTCTTCTTCAGATAGAATTGTAATCCATAATGAAGGCTGCAATCCTTGATCTTCATAAACAAGGGCTTCAAGTTCTCACTTTCAGCAAGTAAAGTTATGACATCTGCATACTGAAGGTTCTTCATAAGACTTCCTCCAAACCTGACACCACATTCTTCCTCATTTAAACCCATTTCTCAGGTGACTTGCTCAGTATAAAGATTAAATAAGTGTGGTGAGAGAATGAATCCTAATGCACAGCTTTCCTGATTTTTAACCATGCATTTTTCCTTTTCATACAACTGCCTCTCGAGCACTGTACAAGTTGTGTTAGGGTTCTCTAGAGAGACAAAACCAGATTGCTAGTAATATATATATATATATATATATATATATAGAGAGAGAGAGAGAGAGAGAGAGAGACAGATATATAACACAAGAAAATGAACCGTTAAATTATATACAGATAGCTAATACAAGAAATTAACAGTTAAATTATAAATTATAAAGCAGTGAGACACTAACAGTCCCTTAAGTCTTGAGAGCCGCCAGTCCCTTTTCTGTAGCGAGAGCTAGGCTATATATACCCAGGCAGCAAACAGCAAGGCATGTCACCAACTGTTGGTCCCCAGTTCCAGAGATGAACATTCCAATCGTGTGGTCTTAAAGGGACCTTAACTTACGGTGACACAGTCCACAGGTTAGGCGTCCCAGAGGTAGTGCACACTTTAAATTGAGGCACAGAACTAGCAAGGCGAGGATCACCGAGTCATTCATCTCTCCGCCCTTCAATTAATCCTACTTGTGTTTATCAGCCAGGCTGGCACAATAAACTATCGTATAAGTTCCACATGAACAAGATATAGTTTTCTGGGATTCCCCTTCTTCTCAAGATTATCCCAAGTTTGTTATGATTCATGCAGTCAAAAGCCTTAGCAAAGTAAAAAAAAACAAACCAAAAACACAAGTAATCATCTTTCTGGCATTCTCTGCTTTTTCCCCACAAAGGAGTTCAGTTTGTAGAATATTAGCCAACATACTACTTTGTAAAATTAAAAATAATATACAAATAAATTTAAAACATTAATTTCACATATGTTCTAAAGCAATGAAGAATAATCAAAATGGTGGGAAAATAATAATTCTAACTTTTTAGGCTTTTAAATTTTATATTATTTATTATAAAGTGAAATTCTAAAAATGGTTGTATAGTCCACTCATTATTTACTTTAAAATACATTAAATTTTTGCTTTTGTAGTGCAGGAAATTACTTGATATGACCCTCCTAGCCATGGTAGTTTTGCTCCCACCACATAAAAATGTAAAGCAATCCAAATAAGGTTTATGAAAATCTAGTAAGGAGAATGGTTAGTTCGCCATCTACTGAATTTAAAATGGCCATCTAAAAAGTAGGAATGAGGAACCTCATTAACATAAATCAAGAAGAACCAGAAGTGGAGTGCTTTGGATCCTAAAATTCCTGTGACCCAAACCTCCTTGATAGTAATCAGAAAGCGGTGCTACCAGAGAAGCAGTGGAAAAATCAAAGAAAATGGACATCAGGAGAGCCAAGGTTATAGCACAAGACAGAGTGGTTGGCATTCTGGCCCACAGAGGTGGGAAATCTGAGTGGTTTGGGCTCTCTATTGGAGTGAGGTGTTCCGGGCACTTAATTGGGACAAGTAAGTTTGCTGAGTCACAGAGTTGAGGTATATGGCAGAATTAAGTGCTCTTTGTTCTTTATATTTCGCTCTTGTTACAGCACCTTTTTCATCTCTATTTTTAGATATTTGCATATTTTCTTTCTTTTCTTTTCCTAAAGTTGACAGTGGTTTGTCAATGTTGTTAAAACTTTCAAAGAATCAATTTCTTTTCTTCTGAATTTTTCCATTGTTTCTGTTTTCCAGGTTGTTTATTTCTGTTCTAATTTCTAAAAGCTTTTTATTGGGGGCTCGTGCAACTCTTATTACTATCCACATGTACAATTTTTATGACTTCATTTCCTATATTTTTGGAGGGCTTATGTTGTCTTTGTTCTACTTGATTTTGGATTTTTCCTCTTCTTTCATATGTGTGTTGATTGCTAAACATTTTCCTCTGATAGCTACTTTTACCGTGTCCCAAAGGTTTTGATGTGTCATATTATTATTTCCATTGTTTTAAGAAATCTCTTCATTTCATTCATTTGATCTAGTATCTAATCTTTTTAAAGTGATATGTTATTTAGTCTCCATGTGTTTATCTTTATATTTCTGTTCTTTTTATTGTTGATTTCAAGTTTTATAGCATTTTGATCTGAGAAAATGAGTTGTAGGTTCTCCATGTTTTTAAATTATTTGAGGCTTGCTTTGTACTCTAACATGTTAATCTAGTCCAGGGTATGTACCATGTACATTAGAGAAAATACTTACTTTGTTATTATTGAGTGGAGTGCTCTATATATATCTAGGAGGTGAATGTGATTGAAAATGTTATTTAGTTCTTCTTTTTATTTAATTTCTTTCCTAATGATCTGTCTTTTTTTGAGAGTGGCATTTTGAAGTCTCCTACTATTACCATGGAGCCGTTTATTTCTGTTTCAACTCTGTGATGGTTGCATCTAAAGGGTCTTTAATTGGATGAATATGTTTATTAATGTTATATGTTCCTGGTGTTTTATTCCTTGGATCACTATGAAGTGTCCATTCTTGTGTCTCATGCTATTTACCTGGCAGTCTGTTTTATTACAGATTAATATTTGCACTCTTGTATTTTGATGGTTGCCATTGGCTTGGTAGAATTTTTACTGTCCTTTGATTTTCAGGCTATTGAGTTTAAGGTATATCTGTTGCAGGTAACGTATAGATGGGTCTTGTTTTCTAGTCTATTCTGCTACTCTTTCTTTTGATGTATTTAATCTAATGTAATTCAGTGTTATTATTGATACATGTAGGTTGCTGTCATTTTGATGTGTTTATGTATAGTTGATTTTCCCTTTTTCACATGAGTATGTGGTTTTATTGGTATATTTATTCATCTCTTTCTGCTATGAGTTCTTATGTTGTTATGAGATTTGCTTTCATTATATCGTATTTCTGGGGTGGGATAGTCTTGTCTGATGCTACCATGTTTGTCTGCTGTATTTGATTCTCTCTCTGACATAGTGATCCAGTTGATATTTGTTTGTAATGCTGTTATTTTTTGTCTCAATTCCTTTAGTTTTTCCTTTTCTAGAAATACCTTTATTTCTCCCTCATATTTAAGGGGTAATTTTGCTGTATACAGGATTCTTTGTTGGTATTTATTTTTCCTTTTCAGATTTTCTATATGTATCTCCAGTGTCTTCTTGCTGGCCTACTTCCAACTGAGAAGTATGAGCTTATTATTAGGAGTTTTCCTTTGTGATAGTGGTTCTTTTTGTCCAGCTGCCCTCAGAATTCTCTTTGTTCCTAGGAGTTGCACTCTATGTGATGTTGTGATTTGTTTGTTTGTTTGTTTTTGAGGGAGTGAGGGCACTCTCTCTGTGTCTTAGGTTGCTATTTTCTCCTCCTTTGTGATGTTGGAGACATTTTCCCCCATGATTTCTTGTACTATTTTCTTAGTTGAGACATCAGAAGCTCTTCACCTGTGGGTTGTGACCCCTTGTGGGGGGTCAAATGACTCCTTCACAGTAACAGTAGAAAATTACACGTATGAAGTAGCAACGAAAATAATTTTATTATTGAAGGGTGACCACAACATGAGGGTCAGGAAGGTTGAGAATCACTGCTCTAGATTTATTTCTTTTTTGTTTCTTCTTGCCTAGGGAGCCTGATGAGATTGAGGTTGTTTCTTTTAATAGGGTCCCGCATCATTTTTAGATTTTCTTTGGATTATTTTGCATTTTTGGTTGTGTGTTTCTCTCATCAGTTCTAGTCAGGGTGATTGTCAACTAGCTCTCTGATTTAATTTTCCTTTAATGCCATTCAATTCCTCAGGTCTTTTACTATGTTACCTGATTATACTTTCTCATAGTTTATCTTTGGGATTCCTTTTGGGTTGAGAATTTTAGTTTTCAATTACTTTAATTATTCTTATTAGTGTTCCCAACATCTCTTGAAGGGACCTAAGTATCATTCTTCTGATTTCTGTTTCTGGTTGTCCCAGGCTTCTTTTTCAGAATACTCATTGATTTGGGGTGTTTTTCTGGTTGTTTGTGTTTGTTCTCCTCTACTGGGGGGCTTACTGTGGTTAACTGCTTTTCTTCAGCATCATGTTCCAGATATTAGTGGTATGTGAGCTGCTGGACACCTTGAAGGTAGTTGGCTCTGTTTAGTGACAAGGGAGAGGGCTAATAGTAGCTGAAAATATATATAAGATGGTGAATGGAGAAAAGGGGAAAGATGAGTTAAGTGCAAAAAGTGGGGGTAGGGATACAAAGAGAAAGAATAAATTATAAGTAATGATATTGTTAGTAATAATCAGTCATCTTGAAAGGCCTAAAGATTTGTAAAATTAATGGGAAAATGTATGATAAGAAGGGTATTCATGGAAGTATATTTCATGAGGAGGAAAAGGAGATAAATTGTACAGCAGGAGAAAAGTGTAAGCATATATTCACCAGAGGAAATGATATATACCAGAAGGGCTGATACACACACACACTCACACACACACACATGCACAGAGAGAGAGAGAGAGAGAGAGAGAGAGAGAGAGAGAGAGAGAGAGAGAGAGAGAAGAAAAACAAAAGGAGAACACGAAGGACACATTAAGTGTGCATATGTAGAGAACAGAAGGGCAGACCCAGGGACAAAGGAGACAAACACTGGGGTGTGGCTTGGATGTGGTGATGGAGTTCTGTTGCTTTGACAGCTTGAATATGGTTGTGTCTGTGCACTCAGAGGGTGGAGGAACCCCTGATTGGGTTTGTGTGCTGGAATCTACAGTCCTACCTCTTTTGAACTGGGGAAACTGCCTATTCCTCCATAAGAGGAACTGGGAGAGAGTGATAATTAAATAACAAAAATATTCTAATAGAACCAAAGCAAAAGAAGTAAAGAAAAAAATAAAGTAAAAATAAAACCACCTTGTGGGTAGAAATTTCTGAATTTATGATCCAACTCTACCTCCATCAGCCTCTGATCTGCTGGCTCTTTGGCTTCATGACTTCTCAGCCCCAGGCAGACACTTGGGTCAAGAGAAGCGTCCAGCGTAAAATCTCAAAACCAAACTAGACTTAGGCATGCTTCCTCACCTGAATGAATCATTTTCCTCGACGTAAACTGCTCTCTTAATGTCCCTGGTAGGTGGTACTGGTTTTGCTTCTCTAGAGAAGACAGCCTCATACAGACCGGTAGATGTGAACTGCTGGTGTTGCAGTTAGCAGGTCAAGGTGTAATCTACTGAGCCAGCAGGGCTCCTGCTGTACAGCACCATTCACTTTTGCCATCGAGTCCATCCCGACCCTGACTCATAGCGATCCTATAGGACAGAGTGGAAAGGAACATGTGGATTTCCAAGGCTACAAATCTTTATGAGAGCAGAAACCCACATCTTTCTCCTGAGTGGTTGGTGATTTGTGAACCGTGAACCTTCCTGTTGCAGCCCAACTAGTAACTCACTACGTCACCAAGGCTCTTTGATACAGAATGAAACAAAAACCAAACAACCACGAGAAAGCCCAATGAACTGCCAACAAGTCAATTCTGACTCATAACAGCACTGCTTCCCCCCTCCCCTCTGAAAGTGCAGCTCAGTGTGTGCAGCTTGACGAAAGCATTCCCAGCAGGGGGCGATCCTGTTCCACTAGAGCCATCAAGGCTGATGCGATGGAACTCTGATCGTCTGTTTAGATCACACACACACACACACACACACACACACACACACACACACTCGGGAATAGGACTCTTCCTGAGGTAATATTTTCTTCAAACTTTTTCAAGTCTGCCATATTTTGCCTGAATTTTATTAGATTATTATTTTTTAACCAAAGGGTAAAATAATTCATCTATTACGTGGGGTCCCACTTGACTAGTGTCATAAGGTTACAAGAAAAGAAATGCATGACTCATTGGACTGGAAGTGCTAATGGTTTTATGAACACATCTTAGCAGGGCATAAAAGGGTCACATTTTCTCATGGAAAGCCTGTGTCCTCGGCACTTCATGCTCTAAAGCTATTTTCCAGAAACTCTTCGAAGCTCCGTCACTGCTACTTGGAAAATCTTCCATTTCGGTGGTTTTGAAAATCATCCTGTTTAATTTATTTCCTAAAATTGAGCAGAAGCATCCTAGAGAGATGAGATATTTCAGATTTCTATTTTATTTTATTTTATTACTTCATGTTTTGGGACTTAAACTTAACTGTAAATATTGAGTTCTAAATCTCAAGAGGTAATCATCACCCCTTCCCTCGTGTTTCACTCTAAAATTAGCTTCTTTGAATTGTATTTTCTATCAAAATCTAGAATTTCAACTGGAAAAAATATTATGCAACCTTATATAATGTGTCACAAAGTGGTAATGTTGAAAAGTGCATATTTCCTTGAGTTTGTCATTTCTTCACCTAAACCTCATTAAACATACTTACTTTTCATTTTAAGTTAACAGTAAGAATGAGTTGTAAAAGGTAATCTTCAATATTTTCTTTGCACTTTTGTGCTGCTCTGTCTTAATGCCTCACGAGGGAGCTTTCTTCACCTTAGCATTATTTGAGAAATAGTCATTATTTGTTGTACCGTAGTAAGAAACTCATGACATGGTTTTCAATAATTTCAATGAGAGGAACCCATCTCTAGTTCTGTCTTATCTGCCTGGTAGCTGTAAGCGTGACCTACTCCTCTTGAGTACAGACAGCCTAATGAGATGTCACTTCCCTGATTACATTACCAAAATATAATCTGCCACCGTGGCTTTCATTGTGGTAACCTTTTTCTGCTGCCTTTTTTGGCTTAGACACATTAATTAAGCAAGCTACCTGGTTGGAGAGACTCATGGGACAAGGAGTTGTTTGCAGCTTCCAGACAACAGCTCACGTAGAACTGAACTGAGAATATGAATGAGTTTGTAGGCAGATGATTCCCTTGGAAGCTTTGCAAAAACCAGAGAAGACGTCAACAACTAGATTGCAACAAATAAACGAGGCTGAGCAGAAGCTATTCCCAGATTCTCAAATTACAGAAATTTTGAGATAATAAGGATTGGTATTGTAAGTCAAAAAGTTTGGGTGATAAATTTTTTATGGAAAAATAGAAAACTAATGCAATGACTTTTGAAATTTTGCATTAATTTTGTATTTGATGAACATTCTGAGCAGCTGGGGAGAGATAATAGCTTAGTTTTTAACATGTTCTCGTTCTAATCTATAGACTAGACATGACAGAATTTCTCCAATAGCTTGTATGACAGAATTCCCTTTGAATATTATGAATTTTTTATCTTGTTTCAGACTATTATTTGTTTCACCAAATGCTTGTGATGTCTTTCAATTATTCATTGTTAATTGCCAATTATTTTTAGTAATTATGTTCTTATTTCAAGTTCTTAATTGTATTTCTTCTAATTATCTGGGATGACTTTTTAAGAAGAATGAGTGACAATACAGACTCTGCTATTATTAACAAGTGATGTCTAATTCACCACCTCCAGGGTTTCATACCTTTTGCAGAATATACTAAAATTAGGGGCATATGCATTTCTTAAGAAAATGACTCATGGACCCTTTCAGATGCAATGAAATAGCAAAGATCAACTCCCCTAAATAGTTACGGTCTCAGCTACCCACAGGACACTTATCCTCTGTCCTATAGAGTCATCGAGAGCCAGAATTGACAGGATAACAGTGATTTTGTGAGTTTATGAGAATAAATTAAAACAAAACAAACAAGACTCATTGTTATCGGGTCGATGCCGACTCAGAGAATCCTGATAGAACAGGGTAGAACTTCCCCTTTGAAATTCAGGGACTGTCAATCTTTTCAGGAGTAGAAAGCCCCATCTTTCTGCTAAGGAGCAGCTGGTGGTTTTGAACTGCATCCCTTGCAAATTGCAGCTCAACATATAACCACTGCACCAACAGGCTCCTCCTTAACGCTACCAGGGCTACTAATGAGAATAAATTAGGGACATTTATTTATCAGCTACCAACAAAAGTCCATTAATTTTATTATACTTGATTTTTTATTCCCATACGCAGATTAATATTTGTTGGCTAATACATACCCTGTACAGGTAATACATACCCTGTCTGTCAAACTATCATGCAATAGTGACTGTGTGTTGCTGTGCTGCTGAGAGCTATCTATCTGGTATTTCACATCGCAGCAAGGTCAGCAGCCAAAGTAAACGGGATTCAGCAGAGCATCCAGACTAAGAAAAGTCTACAAAGAAGGAACAGACTGTCTAATTCAGAGAGGAGTAAGCCACTGAAAACCTTATGGAGAGCATCAAAACATTGTCAGTCACTGAGAACCTAGTGAACGGAAGTAGAACATTGTCAGAGATGGTACCAGCAGAGGCCCCTCAGTTCAGAAAGCACGCAAAACTTCACTGAGGAAGAAATACTTTCTCAAAGTACCGTCCCCCATGATGACGGGTATGGAGTAAAGCCTGCAGGTGTAACGTCTTCACGAGCTCCTTTAGTTCATGGGGCATGATTTAAAAATTAGGAGCAACAACTTCAAACATCAATTAATAATCAGGTATTGGAATGTATGAATCTAGAACAACAAAGTCATTAAAAATTAGATGGAACACATAAAGATGGATATCCTGGGTGTTACTGAGCTAAAATGAACTGGTATTGGCCATTTTGAATTAGAAAATTATTTGGTTTATTATGCAGATTCAAGAGGAATGATGTTGCATTCATAGTCAAAAATGCCTTTTCAAGATCTGCCTTGAAGTACAATGCTGTCAGTGAAAGGAAAATGTCTATCCACATTCAAGGAAATCTAATGAATACAAGTATTATCCAAAAGTATGCGCCTGCCACTACAGTTAATGGTCAAGAAGTTAAAGAATTCTACCAACATCTTCAGCATGAAATTGACCAAACATGCAATCAAGTTTCATTCGTAATTATTGGTGATTGGAAATAAAATTTGAAAACTAAGAGGAAGGAAAAATAGTTGGGAAATACGGTCTTGGTCACAAAAGTGAAGCTGGAGATGGTATACTATAATTTAGCAAGATGAATGACTTGTTCATAGAAAATCCCCTTTTTCAACAAGACTGTAGGCAACTATACCATGGGTTTCTCCAGATGGAAAACACAGAAATCAAATTGACTACATCTGTGGGAAGAGATGTTGGAGAAGCTGATAATCAGCAGGTAAAGCCAGGCCAGGGGCAGATGAAACAAGGCCCCATTGATATGGAATAGGCCTTCAATTGGTAGTATGCTGAAGAAAATGAAAATAAGTCTATGAGGAGTGAAATACAACCTTGCCTATATCTACCCCAGTTTCAAAGACAGTGGAGGAACAGATGGTATGCATTTGTAAACACCAGTGACAGGCCAAATGAGCTATAGTACATCCTCCTGAACATCATCCATGAAGAAAGCAAACGATCATGCAGAAGGCAGAAAAGGATGTTTGGACCGTTTCCTATTCTATTTTGTCTTGTACTGTTTTCTATATACGATAGCCCACATAGCTAAAACTATACAGACAGTAACTGGCTTGATAAACACCAAGGATCATGGCAGACAGGCTTGGGGGAGAAGCGGGAGCTAGCCATCATGAGCATGAGAAGAAAGTACTCTCAGATTTATGGTGGTGCTGACTGCACAGCTCTCCTTACTATGACTGGGTGTTTAACGTTTATGAACTGTGAAGCAGATGCCAATAAAACTATTTTTAAAGATATACAAGATGAAAGCTGATGTCAGATGAGATTTTGACATCTTGCTGTCAAGCTTAGAACAGCTGCGAACAAATGGAAGAAATGTTGAAGGAAAAGAGCTGAGCAGAAAATTTCCAAGTAACGCTTGAGAAGACAACATAAAATATAACGAAATGTTCAAATACCTAGCATTAGAAAACAAACACATATTTTTTAAATCACGCTCAATATTAAACTGAAAGAACGAAAGAAAAATGGCAAGCTTTGAGTCACAATATTGAAAGTTTCTATGGGTGACATACTGAATGCTGGAGGAACCATCAAAACACGATGGAAAGAACACACAGTCACTGCATCAAAAAGAACTATTCAACATTCAACCATTTCAAGAGGTAGCGTAAGAGCAAGAATCAATGGTAGTGAAGGAAGGAATACAAGCTGTATTAACCCAAAGCACGGCTCCAGGGATTGATGGAGTACCAACTGAAATGTTTCAATGAGCTGATGGAGCATGAGAAGCACCCACTCATCTGTCAGGATTTCTGGAAGAGAATTGCTTGGCCGACTGAGTGGAAGAAGTGCATATTTGTACCCATTTCAAAGAAAATTGACCCAACAGACAGAATGCTCAAAGTATAGAACAAAATTGTTGATCACACATACAAGTAAATTTTACTAAGGATCACCCAGTAATGGTTGCAGCAGTATGTTGATTGGGAACTTGCAGAGGTTCAGGCCAGTTTCAGAAGACATGGAACAAAGGCTATCATTGCTGATGTCAGACAGATCTTTGCTGAAAGCAGAGAATACCAGAAAGGCATTTACTTATGTTTTATTGAGTATGTCGAGGCATTTGACTGTGTGGATCATTCACTACAAACTGTGAACGGTCTTGAAAAGAATGGGACTTCCTGGACACGTCATTGTGCTCAGGTGGAAATGTAAACGAATAAGGAGCTAGTTCCGTGAACAGGGCTAGGGAATACGGCGTGTTTGAATATCAGGAAATGTGTGCATCAAGGTTGTATCTTCTCACCATACTTATTTAAAACTAGTATTGTTTCAGGATAGGAGGAAAGTTTACTAACAACCTGGGGCATGGAAAGGACACAACCTTGCTTGTTGAGTTTGAGGACTTGAAGCCCTTGCTGCTGATGATGAAGGATTATAGTCTTCAATATGGATTACAACACAAGGTAAAGAAAAGAAAATTTCCACCTACTAGGCCAATATCCTGATAAATGATAACTAGGCCAATATTCTGATAAACAGAGAAAAGAATGAGGTTGTCAAGGAAAGCATTTTATTGTATAAACAAGCAATGCTCATGGAAGCAGCAGTCAAATGATGCATTGCATTAGATAAATCTGCTGCATAATCTCTCTTTAAAGTGTTAAAAAGCAAGGCTGCTATTTTGAAGAGTAAGGTGCACCTCACTATAGCCTTGGTGTTTTCAATCACCTCATATGCATTTGAAAGACAGACATGAAATAAAGAAGACTGAGGAAAAATTGATGCTTTTGAACTACTGTGTTGGCACAGATTATTGAAAGTACTGTGTTAGTCTGGGTACTTTAGAGAAAAAAAATCCACAGAAACTCATATGTATAAAAGAGAGTTTTATATAAAGGGTAAGTGCACATCAAGAAAACATCCCACTCCAGTGCTGCCCAAACCCACAAGTCCAACATTAGCCCATATGCTTGACACCAATACACAAAGTCCTCCTCCATCTCACAAAGCACACGCAATGATGCCGACTGCAGGAGGAAAGACAAATCAGTGAACGTGTAAGCATCTCAGGACTGGCAGGGGTCTCCACACAGCTGCACCAGCATCCAGAGCTGCATCGGGGTAGGTCCAAGTGGCTTCTCCTTGGGGATGTCTTGTAGGAAGTGAACCTTGCCAGCTGAAGCAGGGAGCTGGCTAAGGCAGCTGTACCCTGATCCGACCGTCAGAGAACAAGACACCCAAGAACTAGAAATGTGAGGCTCACTGAGTCATTTATCCCTCCGCCCTTCAATTAACCCCACATGTGTTTATCAGCCAGGTTGGCACAATAAACTTACTACCTCAAGTAACATGAACTGACAAAGGACAAACGAATCCATCTTGGAAGAAGTAGAGCCAGAACACTCCTTATAGGCAATGATGACAATACTTTGTCTCATGTATTTTGAACACATTGTTAAAGGACACTAGTCCTTGGGGATGACATCATGCTTGGTAAAGTCGAGGGTCAGCCAAACAGGGGAAGGTCCTCAAGGAGACGATTGAATCAATGGTTACAGCCATTGTGAGGCTGGGGCAGGCCTGGCAGCCATCTTGTTGTTGTTGCTGTGCATGGTAGCTGTGAATGGGAGCTGACTAGAACCTGACAGCAACAGCAACCTAACTTTTGGCAACACTTTTTTTAGTTATTCTCATATATCATTGAGGAGTAAAGGCTATTTATTAATTTTGTTTTTAAAACTTTGACTCCAAATTTTGGAAAATAAATCATTGTCTACCTTTGCAGTTCCTTAGACCAATCAAATTGTAACATAATATTTATACTCTTACCTTTGGTTCACTAATTATGTGTAAAACCTATATTTTAACTATTTTGAGAGTTTAATTTGCACTTAAATTACACTTCAATTGATCTTATTCATGGTGGTTGAGTAGCTCCATCTCAAACATTGCACGTGTTATGACACTGCAGAACAGCGCACCACTGTGCTTAGTGTCCAATCCCTGTCTCTTCCTCGTCTGTGTCTTTGCACCTGCACAGATTTTTTAGAAAATTTCTAGTCTTTGTTTCATTATATGCTCTGCTCTTTTATAATGAGATTTTTAGATTAATGAGGGTAAGCATGAAAAATATATTATATTAGTAAGTATATTTTAAGTGAATTTATTGATTTGTTTTATTATTTTCAAAATTCTTCTATGTGGGATATAAAGAGGCTTTTCCCCAGGTTATCACCCCCAAATAGATGCTAAACCTAAGACACTGCTTGCTGCACACGCTAAATGGCTGTGCACTTGGTGGTCTTTGCAATAAAGCCAGAGATTATTATCCCTAAGGGTTATCAGCCAACTAGACATATCAGACTGTATATTCTGTTCCACCCTAAGTAGGGCCCACTTGCTTCTGATAAGGATAGTAGATTGTTTCCCTGGAGGAGAGCCCAGGGAAGTCAAGCCCACTCAAGAGAGATGAAGGTTAGGCTGCCATCTTGAGGCTAGGCTCCACCCATCTTGTCACATGTGTACACCTAATCCCTTCCCTTCCTATTGCATGTACACCCCTAGCTCATCCCCTTCCTGTCATGTGTATGCCTATTACACAGCCCCTTCCTGTGACCCTAGGCCTTGGTTAGAATTAAAGAGCAGATGCTTTCTCCTCCCTTCCTGTCCTCCCACTCTGCGCGGACCTGGCTGCTGAGATCATGGCTGTCCTGGAGGTGAGCATGCTATGGTAAAATGTGTCTGATTCCTTCATTTAACTCTGTCTACTATTTTCTATGAATTTACTATGATTTTTATATATTTTAACTGCACAAATTGTGCCTTCCGGACCCATAACTATTTGTTAGAAGCTCATAATTCCACATCCTATTCCAGGGATTTACAAAGGTTAATACCTAACTAGTCGGCAAAAGATATACTCAAAACACGTCACATAATAGGTAGAGCAAGTGAAAGTCAGAACTTTGAAAAATGTATGCTGTAGTTCTATTCTGATATATGGATTCACTATCAATTAAAATCAACTTAAAGGCAGCTAACAACATACACAGTGAAACACGAGAGGACCATAACTTGCTGAGACTGCTTTGTTTTTCCAGGTCTTGTAAACCGTAATGTCAAAATTACTCAGAGATGGACGAAGTTCAAAGCACAAAGAAAGCCACCTTTAGACATAAGTAGTCAAATTTCAAATAACCAAGATAGAAGAAAACAACAACAACAACAAAAATGTAAAATGACTCAGAAAAAAACTTAAAGACATATTGCAGTCATCAGTCAAAATTAAAGTTTATTATAAGTGACACAAAACATTTCATCTAGAAACTTATTCTGTTGATGGGATGAATGTTCTTAGATTGATCACAGGGAATGCTGATAGGTTGGTTTCTATTTCAGAGAAGACAAAAATCATAATTAAAATTATGATTTCTGTTTTTATTAAAGGTACTATCCAACCAACATCCTGCATTAGTAGGATGAATAGATTAGTAGGATGAATAGAAGCTGAATAGATTAAATCGCAAGTGGAGATGAGCTCCTACTTGGTAAAATCAATATGCTTATTGTTGATATTTGGATCCAGTTTGTTTAACTTAACCAGTAGAAATTATCTGTGTGCAGAAAGATGTGTTAGCTATCACACATACTACATCTTGTTGAGCCACAAGAAAATCTAAAAGGATTTAATTATCCAATCTTGCCCTCGCTAAAGAGTTGAAATATTCCTGTTGAACTTGTATAGTTTCAGCTGTGGAGTCAACTACTATTGTGATCACTGGAGGCAGATTTTGAATCGTGACTTCATTTTCATTGATTCCCAAGTGAAAAAGTAAGAGCCCAACAAGGTAGTGAAGGCGATGGAGTTGAAATAATCTGTTAAGACATCTTGTTTTGTTCTGAATAAAAAAAACCCTAGTATGGTGCTATAGGGTACACAAACCCCTCAGCCTCTCTCAGAGAGGGCGGAGATTATTTGCTGCTATAAAGATTTACCAAGTCTTAGAAACCCTACATAGGGTATCTGTCAGTCTTGCCAACTTGGTGGTGGTAGTTACAGTAGTCCAGGGTATCCCTTCAATATGTGAGTGGCACTCAAGTAAGAACGCTTCGTGGGTTTTTCTGAGTTTATTCCATTTCTAGGACATGCTCAGTTATTTCATTCAAATTATCTTTGCCTACGTACGATTTCCATTCTTTCCAAGAGTCAATAAATGTTATCTTAAATTTTCTTATATTTTCAAAAATGTCTGGAAGTTCTCTCTCTCTCTCTCAACATCGGTGGACCTATATATTCAGAATCATTGATGATTTCTGCAGTTAAAATCAGTCCATGGATCCCTTGAATGACTTCTGCTTTGGGGCCTATTTAGTACTTCTTTATCGTTCCCAATGTCCTTGAATAGCCTCCAAATATCTACATATTTTGTTTTCTTTTACATAGACTTCTATTTATCGTCTTATTTTAAAATCCATGTACAGTAGCTCAAATAGTTAGATCCTTTGTGGAATTGTCACTATTTAATCATTTTCTCCTGAATTATGTTATATTTTCTCATATTTCTCATAACAAACATTTATAGTATGTTATGTATTCTAATCACATCCATTGAGTCAATACAACTCATAGGAACTCAACTCACTGTAGAAATTGTAAAAATAATATCAACACACTGAATGGGACACATAGTTATTGCAGTCAGGCCAGTGACTGTGATTACTCCTGCATCAGCAATCTTTGGGATCTGTTCATCAAGATAACCAGATTGGGTCTCTGATTTTCAGCCCCTATATTTGGGATACTATGTGGATTCTATTTTTCTCTTTAGTTGAGTCCCATTATTTCTGTATGAAGGGGAATTTCTCACTTGACTTCCACAGCGCTGTGCTGAGTTTTGGGGCTACAGCCAAGAGCTGGGTGAAATTCCCCAGTTTTTCACAGACCCATGGTGCGCTCAGAGAGTTCTGATCTTTTATTATTCCTCTCACTCTCCTGTCCTAGACACAATATTCAGGATGCCAAGATGATAACTAGTCAAGAGCTTATGCCCCGTGAAGGAACCTGTCTCCTTTTGCTGGTCTTTGCCGCTTTGCTTCCCTGCTTTCAGTAAAGTCTGTCAGACAAAGTACTTGCTGGGCCATTGAAAGGAAATATGTGAGGATTGTAAGTGTACAGGCTAGTGAGATGTCACCATTAAAAACACATTTGGATAAAGTTTAAACTCTGTGCTTCTTACTATCATCTATGTTGTGGTTACCTTTTTTAGTGGCACGCAACCAGGTATTAAATCGTCATTGGAATCCTACTGTCCTAGGAAGGGCTCATGCATTCCTAAAATCTAGTTTTTTAAAAATATATTTTCATTCTCATATTTTTATGAGATATTGAAAACTCTAAATTGTCAACTTTTCCTCTTTATCTGGATATGGTGCCAAACTTTCTCTAGATTTAAAAAAATTGTAACCACAAGCACAGCTCCTTTCTTTAGTTTTGGCTATTTGTACATTAGTGTGATTCTTAAAATCAGCACAGGAGAACCCTCTGACTCTTGAAATCTGTCATATTTTAAATCTTTTCATTGTGATAGTGATCTGTTTGGATCTAATGTAATTGCCAAAACATTTAGTTTTACTTACGCCGTTATTTTTCTATTATTCCTTTACATTATATTGGATTAAGAGAAAATAGTTTATTACAGAATTTTACTTCTCTTACCTTAGTCGTTGGATATTATTTCCCCTTAACTTTTAGCTGTTCTACTGTAGATTACATGTTACCTAGATAATAATGTTCTAATATTAATTAACAATTTTGTCATTCCTCTGACAACACAGGAATGCAAATGGATTTTGTTTCTTATCAGTTTTTGCTGATGCTGTTGAATTCAGCAGTACAAGAATTATTAGCATTTTATGAAATTGAATTCATATAATTTTCACATGAGGATAAATCTCAAAATTACTACTACAAAGCCTTTTATTAAATAAAAATATCCAAATGTGAAGCAATTATATATATATTACACTTCTGAGAACAATGTTCCGGTCCCTCTACCTCTTTCCTGAAGAGTTTTGTGTACTTCAATTTACACCACATCAAAATAGCAATTTTGATATCCACAGGGACTTAAATTGGGTTCCTTTGAAGTATTTTTCTAGTGTAAGGATAAAAAAATGTCTGGAGGATCAAGATCAAGGCTGTAGGATGATGGATTATGTAAGATTTCCTAATAAAATTCTCACAGGAAAGCTATCCTAAAAGCATGTGTAGGTGCATTGTCATGATGGACAAAAATCCATGGGTGCAATTTCTGACCTTTTCTTCACCAATGCAATTTCCAGTTTTCTTAAAACTTCTTCATTATAAGCCCGTTTGACACCGATGACATTATAGTTTGATAAAATCCATCAATATCACCCCTTTGGAGTCTTAAAAATTGTTGTCATAATGATCTGAGCTGACCTTTCTGCCTTGAATGTAATTGATCAAGCCAACATCCACAGAAGTGTTTGCTTCTTGTTAGGTTCAATTGAGTGGGTCCCAACTCATAGCGACTCTGCTCAACAAGTGAAACACTGAGTCCTGCTTCATCCTCACAATTGTTGGTATGTTTGAGCCTATTGTTGCAGCCACTGTGTCAATACATCTCATCAAGAGGTTTCCTCTGTTTCACCAGGCTGAGTTATGCGTGGCTGCTAACCAAAGGCTGGCAGTTGGAAACCACTAGCTGCTCTGTAGGAGAAAGATGAAAGTTTCTCCTCCAGAGAAGATTTACAGCAGTGGAAACCCACTGGGACTCTGCTACCTCATCCAATAAAGTCACGATGAGGTTGGAATCAAACTTGATGGCATTGAGTCTCTTGATTTGTTTGTTTGTTTTGAGTCTACCAAGCATGATGATGTTTTCCAGGGCCTGATCTCTCCTGATAACGCAGTCATACAAAGTCTTGCCATCCTCCTTTCTAAGGAATATTCTGGCTGTCCTTCTTTGCAGACAGATTTGTGGGCCCTTGGAGAGTTCATAGAACTTTCAGTACTCTTCTCTAGCACATTCATTCAAATGAATTGATTGTTCTATGGCTCCTTACTCAATGTCCAACTTCCCCATGTGTATAAGGCTATTGGCCTTGACAACTGACACCTTGTTGCTGTTGATCACCTGTTGATCCTGTTGTGAGGATTTGTATTTCTTTACTTGAATTCTAATCCATCCTGAAGACTGAAATCCTTGATTTCAATCCACAGATCAACAATCCATAAAGCAATTGTACAAGCAAACTTGTACATAGGTTGCCATTGCCATTTTCAAAATATTATATTCCTACTTAGGCCCTTGGTATCAGTTCCCTTTTCCCCCTCCCTCCCACATCCTCCCACCCTTGTGAACCCTTGCTAAATTATATATTATTGTGGTAGTTACATAATCTCGTGTCAATTTGGGACTTGAGAGGATTAAAAGTGAAGGGGTGGAGTCTAGTCGTTAATTCAATCATAGCCAATGAGGCCTCTGTGTGGGCATAGCTTTCTCCTGAGAATTCTGGGAACTCCTGAATTTCTTCCTTGGAAGTAGAAGTCTCTCTCTCTCTCTCTTTCTCTCTCTCTCTCTTTCTCTCTCTCTCTCAATCCTTGTTGACTCTCTACTGACGAGGCTGACTCCTTGTGAGACATCCCTGAGGAGAAGCTACATGGACCTACCCTGATGCAGCCCTGGGTGCTGGAGCAGCCACGTGGAGACCCCTGCCAGCGCTGAGATGCTTACAATGCCACTGGATTCACAAGACTTCCCATCCACTGGCCTGTGATCTTCCTGCATTTGATGTCATTGCATGTGTTTCGTGAGTCAGAAGAGGACTTTATAGACTGGACTTTACAGATATTGGGGCTAATATCGGACTCAGGGCCTTGGACCGGACTGGGTTGGAATCTTTTCTTAATGTACAATTACCCTTTATAATACTCTCTGTTATGCACATGTGTTTCTATGGATTTGTTTCTCTAGTATACCTGGACTGACACAATTTATTATTTTTTAATATCTTACATCATCTGCTGTATTCCTTCATCTATGTTCCTGTTATCCTTTCCCCTGGGGATGGGGGCATTATACATCCATCATTATTATCTGTTCCCCTTTTTCACTTTTCCCCTGCCTACCCTCATGGTATCACTACGTCCATTATTGTTTTTGAGGGGGTTATCTGTCTTGGATTGTGTACTTGTTTAGAAAGCTCTTATCTGTACCAATGCACATACTCTGGTCTAGCAGGAATTTTGAGGTAGAAATGGGTCATGATAGTGGAGGGGAGGAAGCAATAAAGAACCAGAGGAATGTTGTGTGTTTCGTTGATGCTATGCTATACCTTCCCTGGCTGAATTGTCCTTTCTGTGTGACCCTTCTGTGAGGGGCTGTCCAATTCTCTACAGATGGACTTTGGGTCTCCATTCTGACCCCTCTCCTTCACATCTATATAAATGTTCCTTATTTGATCTTCAGCTACTTGAACTTGTGTACACCTTGTTATCACACAGACTAGTGTGCTTCTTCCATGCCAACGTCAAACCTTTAAAACCCCAAACACTATATCTTTTATTAGCCTGGCACCATCTTCACCACATTTTCTTATGTACCCATTTTGTCTTCAGCAATAATGTTAGGAAGGTGAGTTTCACACAGAGCCAGGTTATTAGAACACCGTGTTCTTATGTTGAGGGAATAGTTAGAGGCCTGAGGTCTGTCTTCTACCTTACTACTTTAACATATATGTAAATGGGCCAATACCACTATCCTTCTATATTAATATAGTTATATGTACATGTCTATATTTATACCTCTCCCTATAGTTTTTGGCTCCCTGTTCTTTCCTCTATTTCCCTTACTATCTTCCTGCCCCACTATGATGGTCACCTTTCATTCGGCTCTCAGTAATTTTTCTAAGCTACAATACAGTTGATCAAACATCACCAGGTATTCCACTCCCTCATCGCCATCAATTTGAGATCCCTTGTTGTTCCTTTATCTCTGAGTTTGTTGGCTCCTCGCTTCCTTTCACCCACCTCCTCCTCTCCCATGCCCCCTCCCCACTTCAGATGAAAAAAATATTAAATAATAATGGCCAAAAGAATGAAATTCTTATGTAATACATTTCCATATTGCTTCCTGATTGGTATCCTCATTTGCAATATATTTTGCTTTTATCAGTGCATCATTAGCTATATGATTTCTACTTCACAACCTTTTCACTGTAATTGTAGGACCTTAGTCCTTCAGAGGTAGGCAATTAGACAATAGTCATTGTGGTTGATCTACTAGAAACGGGTAGGTGACTGCTCTTGTCTACACATATTAGTCCATCTTTGAAAACCCCCTCTCCATTTCTTCTGAACTGACACCAACTGTTCTGACAAAACTCTTAGCTCTTTGAACACTTTCAGGAATTCCATAATTCACCAATAATATCTTGTGGGAATTTGGGGCATAACACAAAGCTGATATGAACGACAGCATGACATCCTTTGGCTGTTTGTAATTTTTTGTGTATGGTCTATGCTGTTTTACTGAAGTGACAAATTTAAGGGAACAGAAGTGTTGTATTTCATGAAAGATATAGTGTGTTTATGAAATGAATAAATGCATATTACAAGCATAATCTGTCTTATTGTTTATACTTAAGGATGGAAGAAACATTATTGTCAGTGCTTAGAATATACTGTGGCACAGATGAATGTTGAAAAAGAGGAAGGAATGTTAAATTTCCATATTGGGAAACTGGGCAGCTAGCAACCTTACAGTGAACTCTGATTCCAAGTGCCATTTTAACAACCAGTTCTCTGAACTCAACAAAAACATAGCTTTCAATCAGGCTGGTATCAAGTACAGGTCAGATATTAAGCTGGAGGCTTCTCCTTTCTTGAATAGTTCAGGGGTTGATAACCCAGGATGGTCAGGAAAACTACAGACCATCCAGGATATGAATCTAAGGTCAGCTTGGATTGTGTCCCAAGACATGAATTAATCCCAGGTTGTTGGGTCAGATGACAAGTCACTGATGACTCTTGGAATCGGCAGGCAATATGACAGGTTGTTGGTTCTCTTCCAAAGAACCAGAAATTGAAAAGAGAGCTGCAGAAAAGATATCTCATAAGAAACAAACAAGTTTTCCTCCAGCATCCACTTCTATAATGACCTAGGTGAACCTTAGTGATCAAAATAATCTATTTTCTCCTAAGTACCTTAGAATGGTTTTTGCAGCACATTTGACCAATGCATTTTATTTTTTGATGTCTGCACTTGAAGATAGCAACCTAGCTGACCCCGTGGTGCATTTCGGTTTCATTGCACAGGGTTCCAGAACCAGCTCCATGACATACAATAACAACGAGTTCCCAGTATTCATTCAATCCTCATCTGCTTCATCCATTTTTAAAGGTAGATATGTTGGAGTGAGACTTCTCAGATCACAAGTCTGCCCTCCACATTAGTGCCTACTTCTGCTTTGGGGGGGTCCTTTATAATTACATTGGGTTCTTGCACCCAATCTAGGATAACTTCCATATTTTAAGGTCAGCTGATTAGCACTTTGAGTTGTAAACTTAATTATGATTTGCCAAGCAACCTAACATAATCACAGGTGCCAGGAATTAAGAATAAGTTATTTAGGAAATTATTTTGCTACACACAACCAACATCCTTGCTCCAGACATTGTTCAATAACCTAGTTCCAACTCTTAGAATTTTTCTACGGTGTCATGTATTTTAAAACCTAATTTTGAAATTGATATATTCAGGATAATTCCCCCTACTCTGTTGCCATTTGTAATGGTCAAACATCATAATGTAGATAAAGTGTTCAATGTTGAACCTTGCATAATATACACAGGTAATACATTTTAACTATGCTCTTACTATAAAAACTGCAGGCAGAGCATATCACAGGGCATGGGGATAATATTTAAAATATACACATTTTTATCTTTCCCTCTTCCATTTTTACTACTTGCTGATTGACTATATTTAAAAGTGCTTGGCAAATACTTAAACTCAATTTAGACAAGCATGTCATTAAGATCATATTTTTTATGTAGTGCTATTGACAAAATTGATGATAAAAATATTAGATTGTTCAGCAATATTTATACTATCCCAGAACATAAAAACAACCCTGACAGACCATAGAATACTAATCACTGTTCAGTTCGACCCAGTGGACGTTCCATAGACACCAGCTCCACTCTGGCTCCTGCCATGCAAGCAGACGCTATTTGCATCTGTTGTCTCTGACAGCCACTGAAAACGGCAGGGGAAAAAAACCCTATGCTTTAAGACAAGCTGCTCAAATATTCAAGAACATATTTGGCTTGTCAAGACTTTGTTTTTAAATGATTTCAAAAGATAAAGTTTATTGGAAATACCAGTTTAGAGCAATCAAGAGATTTTTTTTCTCTACTTACCTTGAAGAAATACATTGTTTATTTTTTCTAATCAATTGTCCCTATTAACTCTGACAGTATGCTTTAAGAGGAAGGAGATAAAATAGAATTGTTTATTTTAAATTTTTCTGTAATATAGACCAAGCTCATGGTGTATAGATAGATAGATAAATGTACATGTATTAATTTATTTCCTTAAATTAAAAACAAAAACAATTTTTGGCTTTCCTTGCCCTAACAATCTTGTTAACTTAGCTTTCTTCTTACAGGATTGGCGTGTGTAAGTAGACTCAATTAGTGGTATCTTTGCTTCTCCTTCTCACCCAGGAAACACTGGTTGCTGAGGATTTGTGAGAGCCATGTACTCAGCTCTATCTTTGGTGTTTTTAATTGCTGTCCAGTTGATTCAAATTCACAGTGACCCCACTTGTAGAGAGTAGAACAATGTCAGAAGCTTTTCCAGGTTGTGATTTTCAGAAGCAATGTGCCAAGCGTCTCTAGACTTCTCTAGTTTGGTTCCAATTACTAACACTTTGCATAGCTGTGGAGTGCTTGACTGTCTGAGAAACTCAGAGTCTATGTTGACAATACCTCGCTAAAACTAAACTTCAAGGGACTCCTCCTTACTGTCCCAGGACTGGTGCCAGGGCAGAAGAAACTTGAGTATAGTCATAAGCTTTTTAAAGGGTGCCAAGTTCATATACTCTCTTAAAAATAACTTGTGAGCATCATTAATACTGGAATGTTGTGATAATAACAAATATAGAATACAGCACATGTGGAGTAAAGCTGATAAAGTTGATTTAAGCACAATTTTGCATAACAATTACAGCGTCTGTAATCAATTTTGAGATAATTAAAACATCTGCTGATATGTATGGATTTTTCCCTTTAAACTTAATACAAATGATTCCTTGCATGTCTCATCTCTTACCTGTGCAAGTGTACCAGAATGCAGCTTTGTTGTAACATTTCATTTGATCATCAGAATATGAACCATCTCTACATAGATGATGCTAGTTGGTATCTTTGAATAGGATCTTTCTAAGATGATTACTGCTATCATAAAGACTTGTAATAATAAACCCTCTTGATTAAATTTAGCTCTAGCTAAATTTCATCTGTATCAGTTTGCATGGATATTTTAGAATCTCTAAGTCAAGTATGAGAGTGCAATGTGTTAAGCAGTAGGCTGCTTACTACAAGATCATTGGTTCAACTCCTCTAGCTGCTACACAGGAAAAAGATGAGTTTGTGTGCTTCCATAAATATCTACAATCTCAGAAGACCAGTGGAGCAAATATATTCAGTCCTATATGGTTACTGTGTGTTAGAATTGGTTTCATGGCTGTTAGTTTTGTGAGAAATAAAGTACACCGAATTTTAGAGATGGTATTAAGTCCTCTAGGGTCATCTAAATGGAAAATAGTTACATCTATAGGCAAAAGAAAATAAAGACAAGAGAGAGAAAATATGAAAGTTATTACATAAACATGTACGAAGCATTCACTCCAATCTTACAGATTTCGTCAACACTTCATCAGAACAGTTAGAATACACTAGTCATAGTATAAAATATTGTGATTAGAAGATTCAACATACAGACACAGTCTAAAAATATTTCCAACATTAAATACATTGCCTTCTTAAATCAAAGACACATACAATATCTACTTGCATATTTTAAACATAGAGCTCTTAATACATGTTATATCCTGGATCAAAATCCTTCTAGACCTCTTAAATGGAAAGCAGTCAACTAAATAAACTGTCTGATGTTTAATGTAAATTTTTGGACCCTTCTGCTTTTCTCTCTCAGATTTATATCCAGAATTGCATATATATCAGTGAGAGTCAGAAAGTATTGTGACTAAGGCTCCATTTTATACATGCATGGACTTATTCCAAACAAAACATGTCTGAACATGTCTCAGTGATTAGTGGATGCCTTCAGATAAGTTATCTCAGTGATACACTGTGGCAGTTACATAACCTAATGCCAATCTGGGACTGAAGAGTGAATGGGTGAAGTTTAGTCTGTCAATCATTTTGCAGCTTGATTACCTCATTTGGAGTCACTAAGGAGAAAAATATCTTGCTAGACATAGGCTGCCTCCCTGGGAGACATAGTAGCTGACAAATCACAGGGACCTATCCTAGAGTCCTGGAGTTGAAGGAGCTATGTGGAGACCCCTGCCTACACTGAGATGCTTCCACTGTCTCTGGATCCACAAGGCTTTCCACCCACTGGCCTGTGATCTTCCTGTATTTGGCAGCCTTGCATGTGTTTTTAAGTCTGAAGAGAAATGTATAGACTGGGATTGGACATATGGGCTAATATCAAACTTATAGACTTGATCTGGACTGGGCTGGGATATTTGATCAATGTTGAATTGCTCTTGTTTATAAAGCCCTTTCTTATATACATGCATGTTTATGAATTTGTTTCTCTAGTCTACCCAGACTAACATATACACTTAACTGACTCTTATTAGGCTGCCTTGGGGGGTGGGGGGGGCGGGTCCAATGAAAAGACAGAATCTGCCGGGCCAATTTAAGGCAGAAAGGTCAGCCTGTTCTTTGGGAGTTGCAAAAGGATACTTTTGATACATTTTTTCACAAAGGACACAGGATGATCACAGGACCTTATTATGAATATGTTTTTTAGGAAACTGAAAACAGTATTGGTGAGAAAAATATCAGGAAATTTGTGCCTAGGGATACTTTTTATGTCTTTTCAGGATAATGCAAGGCCTGTCCTAAAATTGTGTTAAAAATTCTTAGTCTATCTAACATACAGCATGATTTTGTTCCTTCATATTTCTTGTCTCTCAAACTTAAAGAACATTTTGAAAGTACACACGCTGAGTCTCGTGAGAATGACAAAACTGCTGCTGTGACATGTTGTGACAAAAGCAAAGAGCACAGAATTCTTCAACAAAGGATTAGAGAAATGGAAACACCCGTTCTAGAATGTATATGTAATCTACGCTGCACTTTTTGATATTGCTTTATAATTAAGGTATCTGTAATTTTGTAGAAATAATTTTTTATTTACCCTAGAATTTGACACAACTAACACAAAAGACACGTAAACCCACCTAACACAAAGTGATCCTTTAGGAGAGAGTAAAACTGCCACAATGGGTTTCCAAGGCTTATACCTTCATGGGAGCAGACAGCCTGATCTTTCTTCCAGGAGCGGGTGGTAAATTTGAATTATCTACTTTTGTGCTTAGTACCTCAGTGCTTAATCCATGACACCACAAAGGATCATGAAAAGATGATTAAGTACCACATATACTCGAATATACTGACCTGAGTATAAGCCGAGGCACCTAATTAATACCTGGGAAACCAGAAAAACTGATCGACTCGAGTATAAGCCTAGGGTGGAAAATGCAAAAGCTATTGGTGAGTTTCAATAATCAAAACAAATGAAAGTAAAATTACTAAAAATTGAGACATCCGTGGAGTAATGTATTTAAATACTTATTTTAAATAAAAAAAACATAAATAAAAGGACAACAAGTCATTTAACATTAGTAAACCAGCACAGTAAGTGGAAAATAGGTTCAACAAAAACAATAAGGTATCAGCAATGATACCTTAAGAGTACTGTTCCCTGAGCTCAATCAGCAACCAAGCTAAAATGTAAAGAGTTAAAATCCTTCAAAACTGAATTCCTCATCATCATTCGTATCCCAATGCAGAGCTTCAGCTGGTGTGAGGTCATCATAGACGCTGTCCTCACTGAGATCGCTGTCATCACCATCACTGCTGACATTTTCATACAAAGCGCAGTCTTCAATGCCATCCATAGCATTACTAATATTACATTTCTGGAAGGCACGTCGCACCATATCTTCTGGAATGCCTTCCCATGCATCTCGAACCCACTTTGCTATGAACTCTATGTCAGGCTTCATGAGATTTCCTCCTTTTGTTAGTCGGGCTTGACCAGATGATATCCACTCATGCCACATCCTTCGCACACGGTCTTTAAAAGGCTTCTTCAAAGATACACGTCATAGGACGGCTCTGATTGGTTAGATGTGAGCAAACAAACATTCAAAGCCCTGCAGTGTCAGCGGGCTTTGAATAAACAGCGGAGAAACGGCAATCACCTGAGAGATAACGGTGCTCGTTCCATTACCTCGGGGGCCCCCAGCGAGATCTCATACCTCACTGGGGTACCACTGACCAATGTATAAGTCAAACCCAGTTTTTCAGCACATTTTTGGTGCTGAAAAACTCGGCTTATATACGAGTATGTACAGTATATGAGAGATATACTTACTTATTAAGTTAGCCCCTAACGTTCTATCTAAAGATTCAAATTCTAAGATTATCTCTTAGAAAGGAAAAAAATTAAAACCAGTGATTAAACAATACTTCATGTAGAGGGTGGGAGAAAGACAGGGCTTTTCACGTCCATACAGAGAGACAGTATCAGAAACCACAGGGAGTGTCTGGTCCTTGAGATTAGTAATTCACTACATGATAGAGAGGATAGGATTTTCATGTGAAGAACTTCTGAATTCTGCCTGGATATGAAAGTGTTAAGTTATTAAGGTACTTTACATAGGCATACGTCACAAATAAGAATGTAAAAGAATGCACTGTTGGAAGTGTGATTAGGTCTATAATATAAAACATATAGATTACATGCTATCGTTATAAAATAGCTATTATTGTTTTTGCAGTTGAATTCATTACAGGTAAAGTAATTCAATATAATATTTCTATTTACATGTATACTAACAGAATCTTTAATATTTTAAAACACAAAATCCCCCATTATATCAAATTATTATTTTCCCTTTATATGTCAACCAATTAAACCTCCAAATTATAAATGTTTACATTGTTTTACATTGTATTTGCAGAGTAAATCATTTCATGTGCTCAAAGTGCCTAGGGGCATCCTCCTTGGGCCCAAGTCATTTCTAAATTTTATGCATCCCTTTAATCAATAGCCTAGTAATTTGGAAAATTCATTCCTCATCTCTGAAAGACTGCTGATATCCTAATAAAATGCTTTAAATTGCATTGAGCGAGTAGGTAGTAATAGACACCGGTTTTATTTTAAAAAGAGCTATAAAGTAGTTACAGGGAAGGGATTGAGAGAAATCAGCTCATCTTTGGTGTACCCCAAATTATACATTCCTTGGCAGGGATGTGGGGGATCCTCGGGGAAAAGAAGGGAGGAAGGAAGGAAGGAAGGAAGGAAGGAAGGAAGGAAGGAAGGAAGGAAGAAAGGAAGGAAGGAAGGAAGAAAGGAAGCTTTGCCCTGACTGATGATCAGCACAATTAAACCAAGGGAACCCAGACAGATTATTCACAAGGACATTATTTTTCCTCGATTTTTTGGGTGAATTTTATCCTACAGGTCCATGATATACCGATTCGGGCTGATCTCATTCTAGGGCCAACCCATAACGGAAGATCCAGTTTGCATTCAGAAGTGAATCCAGGTCACATTTGTAGGAAGTAGGAGCGTGGCAGCTGATTCATAAGGAGAAGCAATCTTCTGTGAGGGTATAGGGTTGGAGGAATGTCTAGCTTTCCAAGTGCCCAATTCTGTCACTTCCTGGGGTGAGTTCCCTGTGCCAGCCACACAGGCCCTGGGGGCTGTCCAGGCTGGAAAGGGGACGAACAGGCTGCAGTTCCCCGATCGGCCGACAGTGCCTGGAGGCGCCCTGTTCCTGCGTTTGGTAGCCTTCCGAAGTAGAAACTGACCTGACTGCATTGTTTTTCTGTTTGTTTCTTTGCTAAGCTTGCTCGAGCAGGTGAAACGCGATCAGTAGCGAATCACTGCATCCGACTCTGGGAGCTTCTCATGACGGAGCAGAGCCATTTGCTTCTGAATGCCAAAGCGAGAGCATCCGCCTCTGTCCTTGCAGGACACTAGCGCTTTTGTCGGAGACTCCTTGGCAAGTACTACAGCAGGGACCCAGTTTCCTTCCTGAGCATATACGGGCATTTGCCCAGCCCCGTGCTCGCCCAAAGAGCGAAGCATTTTCTGCTGCGTTTATAATCAGCGATCACAGGAGCAACGTTTCGAGTTGGAAAATACCCCACAATCGTCTGCAGTTTTGTGAACATCCTTCTTTGGCTTGAACTGCAGCTTCCTCCCCAGAGGCAGATTACAGATAGACGCCTGGCTGTCCCTGAGCAGGAGGGGGACATCAAGCAGGCTTCTCTGTTCACCATGCGCAGGACGCCAATCATTTCTGGACCTGGAGCCTGTGTAGAGCTGGTACCCACACGTGTGGGGTGTCGTCTCCCTCCAAATGCCAGACCAGACACCAAGTTCAGTCCTGGAGTCCATTCTAGCCCGGAGGATCCGGCGCCGGAAGAGTTTTCCCTGGAGGCTCCGAACTCACTGGAGACTTGGGCAGCTGTTCAGGGTCCACATTTGCCTTTACTGCGCTAATTCATCAATCGGACTGTAGTGATGAATCTAACCAGGGGATTCGTAGGCTCTGCATGCCTGCGCTGGCCACAAGTGATATTGATCTGAAGTTGGTGGAGGCGGTCCCTTTAGGGCAGTAGTCCTTAGGCATAGACCTTCCTGCTCAGGCTGAGTTCTTAAGGAGGAGGAAGCCACCCCCATCCCACCCCAACCAAAAGCAATTTGAGAGAGTTCCCATCTGGAACACATGAAACCTCTCAGCCAGAGGGATGTTGATTATCAATTAAACAAATTAATTATATCCCCTGATTTCTTAGGAAGCTTCCGAGGAAATTTGTTTATTTGAAGAGAGGATAATCTATATTGTTGATGCATTTATGAAGCCAATATTACACCTTTCCTAACTGTCAACATATCTTTAGCTTTCACAAAACTGGGTTGAGTTACCACAAAGAACAAACATGCGGTCATCTTTACCACAGTTTATGAAGTTCCCAACGCCATTAAGGTGATGTCTCTCCATGGACTTTGGGTGCAATCCTTCCATTTCAAGGCCAACAGCTCTAACAGAAACACTGAATGGTGAAACCTCCAGGTTAAGGATACTGCAGAGGAGGAGGGGATTATAGAGGAAAGACCTCTGTGATCTGTTGTCACCATCAATCATTCTCTTCAAAACTGGGGAGCGCGCTTGCGCGCGATGCACACCCACCCACACACGCACGCGCCCGCGTGCACACACACACACACACACACACACACACACACAGAGGCATGCGTGCGCAAGTGTGTTACCCTGGACAGCCGCTAGAGGGAGGGGCGAAGCATAACTGGATGGTGGAACATGATGAAACAAATATGGATCCTGCTTTCTGGCAGAATTTGTGTTTCTGTCACTTTTCAAAGAATTGGTATGTCTGTGATCCCGGAGATATTGAAATATTATCGTGATTCTGTGGGAACTAGCTGCACAAGTGGAAGAATATAGACCCTCTATGCCTTCACAACCACAATTTCCTTTGGGACTGGGACTCTTCCTACTCTTAACCCCTATTTGACAATCTGTACACTGAAAGTCCCAAGGTGCCCAGCAAAGTGCTCTCTTGTAGTAATTTCTTTTCCCTGAAGGGAAGTCTGGGGAAGGACCACAGAAATGTAGATTCATTCTCTGCATCTCTAGTTATTCTGATTACATGCATTTAAAATAAAGCTGATTTTTTCCCCTATGTTGGTAAAAATATGAAGACCTGTTGGAAACGGAATTAGTCACTTTACATAGGGGAAAGACACAAATCTCCATTTCATTGTAAGTGTGAATTAGGGAATTTCAGTCACCACCAACTTCGAAATTGTTATAAAAACCTTAGAAAATATCACTTATCGTAACGTATTGCGTTAATTAAAAGTACGTCCTTGTAAGGGTTCCTAAATTACTAATGGATTTTTAAGTATGGAAATAATCGAAGAAAGAGCAAGGCTCATTTGAAAACGTTGTATAATTCCAGTTACTGTTACTCTGATTTAGGAGGTAGGCGCGTGAAGGTTAAGACGGAGATTGGGTATTTCCTGGACTGGAATTGTAAGATTGGAAAATCGAATCGTTTTCACGCAAAAGGCTCTCAACGGATTTAAGCTAACTTTGCGAAATGAATCAAAATGATGACTCCAGCCAGAACGAAAAGTGGTAAGTGATTTCTCTGAAAACTAAGCATTGAGCGCCTGATGACCCAGTACTGTGGAGCGTGCGCGCGCGCGCACGGTGCGTCCGGATCCCTCTCCCAGCAGCTTAGACTTTGCTCCATCCTGCAAAGCATCCACGGTAGCAATGTCCCCGCGCACCGGCGCAGCGATCCGCTAGCGTAGTTGAAGCTCCGCAGCGCCACCAGCGCTGTTCTCTCCGAAGGCGGCCGCCTTCCGCCGCACCAGCGGCTGCTCGCCAGACGCGCGCTGCGGTTCGCCGGGCAGGGAGCCGTGGCTTTCCCCCCACGGGCTCTGCCGTGCTGACGGTCGCTCGAGCCTGGCAAGGCGCCTTTCCCGGGGCAGGAGGAACCAGACTTGGGGGCAGTCCCTTGGCCCCGAGGAAGAAGCGTCTCCGCTCGGGCGGGCGGCGCTGCGTTGGTCTCTGTCCTCTTGGCCCCGCGGCCCCGCCAGCTTCTCCAGCAGCGAGGCGTCCACCCTGGGGGAGAACCCGGGGCTGGCCGTGCTGGGCGCTTTTCCCGGGGAACTCAAAGCCCCGGAATTGCACGGCGCGCTCGGAGCTGGGCGCTCCTTCCAGAGGCAGGGAGCTCCCTCGCCCAGGTTTTGGAGGGTGCTGGTCGTTTTTCCCGCTGCTGGTGCAAGCGTCCTCCCCGCCCCCGCCCGGGCAACTTGTTTTGGGTTCTGGCAGTTCCGTGTGTGCGCTTCCCACATCAAAGTTTTCCTCTCTGACCCGGAAAAAAGAGACCCTTTCCATCCCCCCGCCCCCGCGCTGTCACCAGCGGCTCCGTTCCCAGCGCGCAGAGCCCAGAGCCAGGCGTGCAGAGTGGCGGCGGCGATCGGCGCGACCGCGCGGAGAAGGGAAGGAGCTGCTGCCGGGCGCTCCCTCGGTGACCCTCTGCCAGGCAAAGGAGCCGCATGAGGGTGAAGAGGAACGAGAACCTCCCGGGACGCTGGTACCCGAGGACTGGATTTGAATCGCCATCCTGGTTGTGCGTCTCCGTCCCTTTTTAAAATTTTTATTTGGTAACTAGTCGAGAGCGGCGCCTGGCAGGAGCGCGCTGCGGGACCCAGGCTTCTCTGCTCTGGATGTGTACGCCTGCTGCTGCAGAACGAGCTGAGCTGAAGGGAACACGCCAGCGGATGCTTGCTGGAGTCTGGAGGTAAGCAAGGGGGGTGGGAGCCAGAATTTAGTACTCAGCACCGATTCCAAGAGGGTGTCTGGTTTCATGGACCTAAGGCTTTCTTCTCCCATCATTTCTCATCTCTCTCACACACACCCCTCAAGCCCCCCTTTCTCTCATTCAGGCTCAGGATGAAGCAAACCCACAGCATAGCAGAGGTGAACTGCCTTTCTAGAGCTCTGTGCCTGAATGCCTTTGGTTCAAGCTTTTGGTGGTAGAGGGGGTGCTGGGTGGGGGTGGGATGTGTGAGCTTCCCGGGGAAGTTGATTGTTGGCAGATTCTGAAAAACGTCCAACTTGATTTTATTCAATTTCTTAAAAGGATGTGCTTCCTGTGGGCAAGCATTACGGGACATCAATGTCAGTGTCATATACAACAGCAAGAACAGCTGAGAAATCACCTTCGTTATTCTTGAAAGTTTTCCTCCTGTAAGTTAAAAAAGAAAGGAAGGAAGGGAAAATAGGTGTAATTCCTGGGGACTTGTGTAGTTTTGTTATGTGTAAGTATCCCGATCCCTCTCCCTCCTAAATATTGAAGTTCAGAGATCAAGGGTGCTGTAGATTTGTTTTCTTTTTCTTCTGCTTCTATGCTGCCCATGTAAAAAAAACAAACAAACAGTGCAAGTGTGTGTGGGGTGGTGGGGTGAGGGGAGGAACACTTCCACAATCTATAGAGATGAAGAAAGACTTTGTTGCTTAAAGTCATGGCCAAAGTTCTTCCTTAAATACCTGCCTTCAGTTAAGAGAGGTAATTTGGTGAGTCTGGACGACTACCTGGGGTGCAATCCAGCACCATAAGACCTTGTATACGGAGTATGTGAAATTGATCCCTTTGGTTGCACATTAGCTAATAACAGAAATTGCATGAGATGACAAAAAGGGCCATTGATTTTTCAGCAAATGATATTTGTGAAAAATATGTATTAAGCCTTACGTGGCAAGAATACAGATGTATAGATCAAAACAGAAAGGCAAGTTAACTTTAAGAGGGTAGTTTATTGAAAAATCAGTGCTTTGGATTTTATATCTACATATGGTAATCAGCAAAATAAATGAACCAGTTAGTATTCAGAGCTTGCAATTCTTGGCTCTATAGAGAAACGGCTGTTACATTTCATTTCCGATCTCATTTGTGGGACTAGAGTAATGTTAGGAGCGTTTATCTACTTCTCTACACATATGAGCTGCAGATTCCAGGGTGTCCTGTAAAGCAGAGGGAGACAAGGTGCAGGATGTAGCCTCGTTAAAGGTTTCCGTCTTTCCACTACAAACAAGGTACACTTCAAATAAGCTGCAACTCCTCCAATCTAAAGGGGCAAAAAAAAAAGGCTCTCCACCCTCCATTTTCCCCACCCCTCAGTTTTCTCATCATTTCATCTGCTCTTACACACTTGTGGAGCTTCCAGTTTGGATGTAGAGCTCCACCCTATGAAATCGGTAGGCCCTGTCATTTAAGTGTTTTTCCTGAGAAGGCAGCTCTGAGTTGAGGTTGTCCTAAATTGAAAAAAGTTAATGTCCCAACTGTAGAGAGTTTGTGCAGTTACTGTGCAGATACTGAGTGTGGCCAGGCCACCTACTAGCCACGTGATTTGAGAGTAAGCATGGAGTACAGTGGAGGTAGTCCAAGTAGCATTGAGCCAGGGAATGGGCTGGCTTTAAAAAGAACTGAGTAATAAAGCTAAAGTCTAAATGGTCTGCATGTGTACGTATTTGAGTGTAGAAAATGGATTATCTTTAGCAGATATCAGTTTTCACTTAAATCTGCACAAGTAGGTTTATCTTAAAGGACAGTTCTTTGCTTGGCAAATGCTTTTAAAATAATTGAGAAGTCCAAGAGAATAAAGAACTCTTACTTGTTATTGACTTTCAAATGAACTCTTCAGTCTTAGAGTTTAGAGCAGTTTTTCCTATATGTCCCAGTGAATGAAGCAGTCCTTGAGAATACAGCAAGATTTCGATTTGTGACCCCGAACCATGGAGAAGGTAGTCAGAGAAGGTTCGGTGAGCTCTATGTTTTATATCACAGATGGTTTTCGTTGTCACCCTGTGAGAACCGCAGGCCTGTGCTGGTGAATCTCATTTTGGGGTGTGTGTTGTGGTTGGGGTCATACATGCGTATCAATTTGGAGACTTTACCTAATATTTATCTTGTTGTTATCAGGTGTGTATTATGAGGAAATGGCTATTGTTAAACACCAAACTTTTATATTGTATATATTTGACTCTTAGATTACGGTGCTTTTAAATTTAAAACATGAAGCAATGATATTGAGGTAATTGGATTGTTTAAAGATTCTTGAAATCAGAAGTTCAAGCTCAATATAATTATAGGTTTGATTATACTTTGAACTAAATATTAAAATCATGACTTCTTCACTAGCAAGAGGATAATTTTTTAAATATTCACCTTTTTATTTCATGCATTTACATACTTATCAAATAAGGAAGGTACTTTGGGAAATTTACATTTGCTTATATAAAAAGGATGTAAACTTAAAAATCCCTATCATTAAAATGTTCCATTAAGTATCTTTGTTCCAGATTGTTAAACTTCACAAAGAGCAAAGAGAATGCTTTATAAAGTTCTAAATTCACTGGTGACATGACATTTCCATTGGGTTAAACACAATTTTTAACCCAAAATACCAGCCCATGAAAATTTTAGTGTCCCCTATACTTTTCAGTCAAAGGATATTGGCCATTCATTAACTAAGTCTTCAGTATGTGTAGCATTTAGTACAGTAACAGGTGTGTGCTAAATTACTGGCTATTTATTTGCTATAAAATTATACCTAACAGTTTTACTTGTATATACAAAGTATTTACAATAGAAAACAGTTTGCAGTTACTTACAAAGTTTGTGCAGTATCAGAACAGCATCACACAGAGATAGAGGAAGAAGCTATTATATTTCTTATTTTCTTAAATAAAAGAAACACAACAAACAAACAGAAAACATACTTTAGTCAACTACCTTTTAATATGAAATCGTATGCTGTATTCAAATGTTGGTTGGCTATTATTTCCAAATATGTCCATGTTAATTTTTAATGCAACCTGTATACTATACTCACAAAAAACCTCTTAAGTAATACATAATGCAAATGAAGGTACATAAACTTTTTCCCCTGACTTTTCAGAGTTTTCATTTCTTTCTTTTTAACAATTTTACAATAATCTCTATATGTTTTTGGAGTGACATCCTGAAAAGTTGCAAATCTGGGAAGTTGCAAGCCTAGCTTAATCCTAGCAAAGAAACATTAATTTTTTTTAAAAAGGCATGTTTTCTATTTCCCATTCAGCATGACTCACAGATATTTTGATTTCTGTATTGAAATTGAGTCTACTGCTTGAAGATGTCTGCTATATTTCAAGGATTACAAAAAATTCATACAGACATCACTGGCAGCAAAGGCAGGTGGTTTCTCTGTATGAACAGATCCAGAATCCGGCTGTGGAATCCTAACCCCTCTCCCTAAGGGTTTAGGCTGATTCCACATGGTGGCGCTATTGTGATTGATACTGTTTTGACTAAGTCTACCCTTGAACCAGGGCGGTCTGGTGGAGTAATGGGATACAGGTTGGGCTGCTAGTGTCACAGGTCAGCAATTTGAATCCATCAGTCTCTGCGGAAGAATTTGAAGCTTTATGCTCCCAGGAAGATTTACAGACTTGGAAACTCAAGGGATAAAGTTGAGTCAGAACTGAGTAAATGAATAAGAAGCTCAGACTCACTGCCATCAAGTGAGTTCCAGCACAGAGTGGCTGTACAGGCCGAGTATTACTGCCCTTTTGGCTTTCCGAGACAGGGAATCTTTACAGCAGTGGAAAGCCTCATCTCTCTCCTTTGAGCGACTGGTGATTTGGAACCGCTGGCCTGACGGTTAGCATACCAATCGGATTCATCATGTCACCATGTCTCTTAATGGCAGGGGTATTTTGAACCTGTGAGGCCAGACTCCCTCTGCCTTGAGTCAGAATAGACAACGCAACAGGTAGTTTTCATATTTCCTTTTAAATGCATGAACCATGGTTAGCTATTTCTGGACCAAAGGAGACATTTGACTTTTCTGTGATGATCACTTACCGTTTTTGAAAATCAATAGCCTATTAGAAGGTCTGCTGCCTGTTATTGCCAGTCTTGGCATTTAAAAAAAATGATTCTCCAATGCCCCTGGAAGAGAACCTAGCGGTCATGGCTTCCTGTCTCCTCCCCTCCCCGCTTCCTGAACTGAGAAATAAATCCTGCGCGTAGCTATAGAAGATAACACCTGCACAAGGAATTCCTATACCTGTGAGGCATTATTTTAGGTGATTCTACTTTGAAGTTCAATTTCTGGTGAAAAGTGATCCTTTTTTCATTCTTGAATTCTTAAAACTTTCGAACATAGTTGTTTTCTGAAAATTACTTTTCTTTGCTTACTGGTCGAGTAAGATGTCTGTGGCTGGTCAGCCATATAATTCAAATAAAATGTCTTACAAATTATGTAAACGCCCTCTTACATTGAGACACTTTTGGGCTGTGTCTTATAGTGAAAAAATAGAGTGAGACAGGTGTATGGGCTTAGGTTTAATGATGAATAAAGCACTGGGAATATTTTGTGCCACTTTAGGTGCTTTCTTACAATTGTTAATAGGGACTGATTATGTACCCTGTCACTTTTTATATATTTTGGGGGTGAAGCAAAGAAGATGAAGAAAAGTAAAACTTTTCATTTTCAATGAGAAAATTGATGAATGATGTGATGGAGAGCACTCAAAATATAAAATGGACTTTATACAAACATAAATGAGAATCACATGGAACTTTCACATGCATGTATGCACGAATGTACCGATTCTTCACTTATGAATTGCATACCTTGCTGTCTGACAATATTAAAAGACCTACCATCCGACTGCTTTGCGCACTAACTGCCTGCAGGTGTCTGGTAGTAAAGAGGTGACAGTAATGTTGGCCCTGATCATTAAAGTTACGTGTGAATTTGTCTCGGCTCTGATTTGGAGTGGTTTGGCAGCTATGTTATTACAGAATTTTACAGCTATGTAATTCTGTTATTTAGTAATTATGCAATTTGCCTTATGTAGGGATGTAATTTGGCATATGTAATGATATAATTATTCTTCGTTTTGTGATATGATGTGGTTACCCTCCATTTTCCATTAATGCCAGTTGTGAAATAATGACTTGATTTTTGGAACCTAACCATGTTGGTAAGTGAAGAGTGCTTGTATATAATAGATGCTTCAACATATACATGTATGCATATGTACATTTTTAGAATTTCATCCTACATTTATTATAATTTTTGTTCTAATTACCACATCTCTTCTTTTTATGTACAATTGCATTCACTGTTGCCATAAGGATAGAATATACTGGAAGGTTAATTGGCTACTAATTAATCTAATTTTATGGTTTTATTTCAAAACCAATGAACAATAATACCATTGTAAACAAATTAACAATCAAATAGGCATAAAGTTAAAATCACCTAAGTCATGGTTCTTATTTTTCCTTCTCTGTCAAAATATTTAAGTCAACTCTTTGAATTGATATTTATACCATACATTATAGAATTCAATATTAAAAAATTAAAAATAACTGAACTCACCAATGTTGTTATTTAATCATTTGATTAAATGCAATGTGCTTTCAAAAATTAATTATCAACATAATATGTATTGCTTAGGTTATTCATTGTGTGTGAAATTAGCATTCACATTCTATTTAGATTCTTTGAATTGTATTCACCATGATAAAAATAAAATTATTGAAGTTTACTTTAATAGGAAAAATACATATATAGTTTTCCATTACATTGAGGCAGTTTTATTTTCAAATGATATTGCTATTGAGGTCTTAAAATTTAATACAATAATAAATATAATGACATTGATGATATAATAACTGCAAATATTAAAGGTTCTAGGTTTATTACACATTTGCAGCTATTATATCATTGTATCGAAATAATTTGTATACTTTTTGTGGATTAGCAGTTAGAAATAGAAATAGTAATAGTTTTCATATTACTTATTAAATTAATATTAATCCAATACCTACTTAAATAATTGTCATATTAATTAAAATAATTGTATAACAGTGTTTCTAAAATATATAATTTACTTTGTGTTCACCATTCCTTTCATGCTTTCCTATCCCTTAATATTGCCCTTTTGATCTCCTACGTTTAGTTATTCTAACCAGTGGGTATGACTGGTTATGACTGGTTTTTTGTAGGCCTGTTTTTGGCTGGACATTTATCCTTGGGGATGAGTTTAGTTCTGAGCTTGAAAGGTTCCTGAGACTGATCGTTTTGTAAGTACCACCAATCTCTATTGATGGACTTCGTCTTTTTCTTATTTTGAGTTTTGTTCCACATTTTTCTTCCACTCTAGTCAGACCTGGTACATATTTTGAAAAGGTCGAAAATCCAATGTATAACAAAGATCTAAATAATTTGAACAATTAAAATTCCTTATAGCAAATATAAAAAAAATCAGGTGTTTTAAGTCAGTGGCTCCACTTCCAGGATCCAGGGTTTACTTAGCTGCGGTGAGAATGGAAGGTTTTTGAGAACACTTCGTGCCTCATCTTCTTCATAGCTGTTTCCCATGAATATGTTAAGAATTGAATGAAATAATTCAAGTAACATACTATGATAACTCTTGGTACATTTTGAACTCTTTTTGAGTAGAGTTTGTAGAACAATTATATTTAAACATTGACGACTTGGTAATTTTATCAAAATACTTATCATGATCCAAAAGGGAACACACACACACACACACACACACACACCCCACACACACACACGGATGTGTGTGTGAAACATCCAGCTGAAATTGCTAATTTATGTATGTCCTCTATTGAATCACTTTCTTAGGGAGGTTAAGTTCTCCAGTATATGGAAAACAGGATCACAGAACAAAACTTATATACAAATAAAGTTTGCTTTAAATTCTATGATAAGTGATACCAGAAAACATTTAAATTAATTTCCTGGTGAATGACCTGTTCAATGGAATAAATAACAAAACAACAATAGAGCAGAGTCACAAAGAGAGGAGGGCAGTATTTCGGGTGTTTAGCAACTTTCTGGAATTATATTTATTCTACATTATTATATTTGCTCAAAAGTGACCTAAAGTGACAGTATAGCTATTAGCAATAACGTATTCTTTTTTGTGTTTCTCTACATTCTATCCTGATTCACTAGAATTCATTTACAAGTTAAAACCTTACATTTATTTTTTTCTTAATTTGTCTTTCAGAGCAAAACAGTAGCCTCTAGAGTCCTTTGCTACTCAGTAGCATCAATTAAAAAATAAAGTAAGATTAACTTAAAGGTTTAGGTAGAAAATAAAGTCTTAGAGCCATGTTCAGTTTCAAAGTTGATCTATGAAAAAGAGACATATTGTTGGTATGACTACTTAGATAAGATAGACATGAAAGGCAAACTGGAGGAGAAAGCAATGGGACCAATGGTCCCTGGGTGACTTGGGGGGAGAAGGGTGTGGGGAAAGGGTGCAAGTGGGCAAACAATGCCCTAGACAGGGGAACAACTAGGGAATAAAAAATCAGTAACAAGGAGGGTATAGAGATCCTGGGAGTGCTGGTGTAATAGCAGTGTAATGGAGAGGAAGTATTATGAGGCAGAAGTAAGGCAATTGTGATGGTGGGGAGGAAGGATGGTAAAAGGAAACAGAGAAATGATCTAGGAAGCAAAGGTATGGATTGAGGTGTAAGCATAGATGTGTCCATGTGTAAATACATTGATCCATAAAAATAAAGGTATTGGCCTATGTACATATATTTATATGGCAATACACTAAGGTAGTGAATGGATTTCAGGTCTCTGCCCATACCCCCCTCAATACAAGAACAGGTTGTTCTAACACATTGGCATTCAGAGATGCTCGCCTGCTCCAGCACAATTTCTGAAGACAAAATGAGTGCATAAGCAAATGCTGTGAAGTAGGCGGATGGTGCCCGGCTTTTAAAAGGTACAGCATCTGGGTTCTTAAAAGTTTGAAGTGAAGCAAGCAGCCATCCAGCAGAGAAACAGCAAGTCCACATGGAAGAAGCACACCAGCCTGTGCAATCATGAGATGTCATCAGGACCAGGTAACAAGCATCAGAAGACCCTTAACAATCAAACAAACAAAACCATATGGTTGAGAATGAGGAGGGTCAGAGCAGAGACCCTAAGTCCATCTGTAGACAATGGCACATCCCCCACAGAGGAGTCACAGGGAAGGGATGAGTCAACCAGGGCACAGTAAACCACTGATGAAACACACAATATTCATCTGGTCCCTCGAGGCTTCCTCACTCCCCACCATCATGCCCCTCGTGATACCTCTTGCTTTGGACTAGACCGGAGCATGTATAGGTGTAGATAAGACATAAGAGCTCATGACACACACAACCTAGGAGCAGGAATGGAAGAGCGATACCAGATGGGAATGGAGAAGGGCACTGATGAGGAGGGGAAGAAGGGGAAACCAATCATAACGATCAACACACAACCACATACACCCCTCCAGTACACCCCTCCAGGGGGAAGAAAAACAGAAACCATGGGGAAAGAGAGACAGTGGGCGGGGTGAGATATGACAACAATAATAATTTATAATCTCTATCAAGGGGTCACGAGAGTGAAGTGGGAGAGAGGATAAAAATAGGAGCTGACCAAGGGCTCAATAGGAAGTAAATATATACAAATATGTCAGTTATAATTGATGTGTAGATTATAATACACATTGTAAGAACTCTCATTAAAGTAAAAAAAGAGAGATATATCTTACAGGTTAATGCTTTAGTGACTATATCTTATACACCTCCAACTTGTAACTGAACAATTTAATGTAATCAGATTTTTGCACCACTTAAATGATCATTAGCAAATCAATAATTAGGAAGATAAGAATTAAAAGAATAATATCTTAGATGTTAATAGACAACTTCACTCTAAAACAATATGGAATCAATAGTGTACCTCTAAGTATGTGCACACTAATTTCTAGAAAAATAAATGCAATTAAAAATTAAAAGATTTTCCTTCAGTGAAACTCTGGTTATGTCCGATATTTAAGTTTGGGTCCAATAGAATGATGATATACGGTAATTCTACATCCATTCTTGCATCTACTGAACTCATCATTTGGTTTTGTGTAATTTCTCAACAGTAAACATCTGTTTACAATGTGGGTCTTGTGTGAACATACAAAACAATACTCTAATAGCCTAAAGTACTTGTAGTGTGTCTTCTTATATACAAAATATAACATGTGTGTTTTGTGGCTGTCATTTTCCATGTGAAATATGTTTCTGCTCCTTCTGATCTCATTATTGTGTGTCATGGACTGGATTCTGACTCAAAACCATCCTATAAGATTGTTTAAGTTGTCCATAGAGTTGCTGCAGTTGTCATCTTTCCAGAACAAATCAGGAAGTCTTGGTTTCTGCAGAGCCCCGGATGGATTCAAACTACCGCCTCCAGGTAGCAGCTAAAAGCTTAATCATAGCACCAATCGGACTTCAACTTCTTGATATAAAAACTATACAGACGATATACTTGTTATAGCATATGCTTAAAACATGATACTATATCATATACTTGATACATGGAACAAGAATAGGCTAAGTATACTAAAGCCCCCATTTTAAATGAGAAAGCACGAAGATACAACTCGGGCAGTGTACTTCCTGTTGTACCCTAGCAATTTACCCCCAAACTCGTTTCTTTCTTTACCAGTTCAGGCAACAACCACAATACCGTATTAATAGTCTATATTCTGACTTGCATTTCCTAATATTGGAAGTTCATTAGCTATAAGTATACTCCCCAAGGCATCCCAGGTCACCACACCTTATCAATGTGCTACATATCATGCTCAGCACTTGCCTGCCAGGGGAGGTTGTTGCCATACACCGCATGTCACAGTGCTAATTTCTTTGCCGTTTAGGATGCTACCTTTTTGTTTTTCTATTTTCAGAATAATATGTTACCAATAAGGAAAAACTGGAAACACAAGGAAGAAAAATTATCCAAAGTTCTACCATTGAAAGAGATATCCATTTCTAATTATAAGCAATTGTTCTACTTTCTTCTAAATTTGGATGTAAATAAATATTTCATACCTCCTCTTAGAATAATTTTATCATTAGGAAATTCACTAGGATTTTTTTTTGCTACACAATGACTGTGCCAATATTCTGCAGTTTGACAATGTTTAATGCTGCCAACCTAGTATTAGGCTGACTTTCATTCATTGAGGTACTCTGTGGCTACAATGTGTTTACAATGTTTTAAAATAATACCCCATTACCAATCTCAAAAATTAAAAAAAAATGACATTGAAATCTGGATTTTCCACTTCTTTTGAAAGATGTGGAAGATCTGGGAACTAGGGCTACTGGCATGGCAGTTCATGGAGTCTTATCTAGAGATGGAATCCCACCTTGTGATCACAGTCATCAACATTTTAGTTTATTTTTGCTAACAACAAAACTAGACAAGACAAGAAATCACTTGCCAGCAAGGTGTGGCTGACTTATGATCCCACCGTGGGTTCTCGGAGAGAAGTGCACTGCAGAGGGTTTCCATGTGCAAGCTACGACCTCCATCCTCTCATGTGGCAGTCAAGCCCTTATTTCTTAATGACTGACTGCTTTGTTCCTGCTACCCAGATCCAAATTTTAACAATCATAAGAATTTCTCACAGGGACATATTTTTCTATCCTCCTTCATGCCCTCAATTATTTTCTTGCTAGAGGCAGAATATCTGAGGGTCAGAGTATACACAAGAGTTACAATTTATATTTATACTAAATAGTAAATTTCCTCACATTGTCATTATTGTTTTTGAGAATAGGTGAACTTAGTTTTAAAAATTTAATCATAAAACTGATATAGGACTATTATAAGAGCCCCCAATAAAATGATTTAGAAAAATTGAAATATAATCATTTTCCTTTATAGAAGTTTTATGGAAATAATTTTGAAATTTCTGTAATTCCACAATTTTTCAAATGGGTGATTCTTATTGTTTCCTTTCTTTGTAATTTTACATGTATACATTTACATTTATATTAAACTACTAATATATTTTGATATTTAATGTTTTTAATGTTTTATTTCTTATGTAAAAATTGTTACTCTTTCCCATCATAATTTCCTTAAGTACTACATTACACTATATATGCATAATTATGTAATCATTTAAAAATGTTGTCATACTATAAAAAATGGTTTAAATATATTTTAAAGCGTTGTGAAATCCTCATCACCCCATAAGTTTAATAACTTTTTTCAGTCTTGCACCCACTACTGTAAGTTTCTTATTACCCTCCACCCTCCCCTGCCAGAACCCTAAGGAACTATTAATCTAGTTACTGCAATTATAAAAATTATTTGATTAATATTTTGTCTACTTTTACACAATTATTAAAATGAATTATATTAAAGTTATCGATAAGAATTGGATATTTAAAATATTTTTCCAACAATTAACCATTTGCCCAATGTCCATTTATTTAATAATTTAAATTATATTAGTATACTTTTCCAAATTAATGTTTCATATGAAATTTAAAATTTTTCATGTTGCTTTGAAAGGAATATGTTTTGTATTTTGCTATTGTTCAGTGTCATCGAATTAATTTCCTACCAAGAGTCCTAGTAATTGAATAAGGCATTTTATATATTTTATCCATGTGTTACTGAAGGCAGGATGTCAATCCCTGACTCAGAATTCTTTAGTATCATAATTACTTATTTGAATGAATAATATAACATTTGCTCGTAAGTTAATTTTGACCAATGTTTACAAGTATCCCATAGGTGAACTCTTACACATAAATTCAGCTCATTGGTTCACTTAAACATACTCAAGAAGAGTGATCAAATCACTTTTACAAATTGCATATTTTCTAACTTTTTACATTAGGAGAAAATTACAACTCTTTCTGAGGTCATTTAAAGTCAAATCATAGTGATTTTTGAATGAGTGGTAAGGTTTTACATGGAAATCACCTACAGAAGAGAGGATATTCTGAATTACATCACTGTAGGTCATTTCTGTTACAGAACACACTATTAGAATGAAACTGTCTTACAAAAATATTTCTATGCCTTGCTTTATCACCCATGCATTTAAGACCGAACAAATTCCTTCTCATCAAATATCCAGCTAGCTGCTTCTCAATAAGCTAGACCTTTTAATGTTTCACTGTGAAACAGAAAGCTGCTATAAAATTAATGAAAATGCTTGAATTCATTACAGTCCTCAAAAGAATGGTTCCTTCTGTCTGCTGGTGTCTTGTAGAGATGGGTTGAGGAAAATGAACATCCCAATTTTGGGTAATTTCTGCTCAGAGAATGAGTTTACTACACACATCCTGATGATTACCTAATATACATTTAGAAGTTTCTAAATTAAAATAACACTTCAAATAACAAAAACGTTGATCTCCTTTTAATACTTCCGGCTTGTTTGTGTATATGGAAATACTTTGTTCCTATTGTAGGCACCATTGAGTCAGTCTTGACCCTGTGCACATGGGACACACGGTCTAGTCCTGCGCAGTCTATTCCTATGCGTGAGCCCCCTGCTGGAGGCTCTCTGTTATTCCCTCTCATTGAGGGCCTTCATCTCATTCCCTGCACCTCTCTCTACTGTGATGATGTACTTCTCCAGGAATGGTTTCCCACCCTTGCCTCTCAGAGGCACTCTGGCTGTAGTACTTCTAAGAGATTTGCTGATCCTATAGTAGCCTATGTTACTTCCAATATTCCTAACCATTGCCACAATTCAAATGCATTGTTAAAAGTTAGCACCCAGAGAAAGGTAACATGTTATCAACTTCCTTAATGGGATTCAGATGGTGGAGATAGCAATCATCTTCACTTGTTTAAGAGAAGGAGGAATAGAAAAGCAACTGGGTTCCATGAGATAAACTACATCAATATTATTCTCGGGTTCCAGTTTTTATGTAATCAGATAACTGTGGTTGTCGGGTAAGGAGAACATATCTATTAGAGAGACTCAGTATTTCACAACAGGAAAGCATTGGCTGGCTTTACCAAAATGTGATAACTTGAGAGCATCATAGATTGGTTGAAAATGAAATTTAGGTAGTTGAGTTGAGTTTAAACATACATGATTTAAATGAAATCTTATGGGAACCACGAAGAATAAAATTCTAAAATTCTCAAATAATTTAAATAAGTTACCCAACATTTCAAAGATATGAGTTGGCCAATTTGGAATGAGACCCTAGGATTTCTGATTTAATATTTTTTAACCACTGATAATGATCTGCCATTCTTTAGTGTAGAACCTAAAGCATATGTCCATGCTTTAATAATTTGACAAATTTTAGTTTCAGAAATTCAACAAATACTTGTTAAAACATATTTCATAATTTTAAATCAAGCTGTCTCTATGACAGAGTTTAGGTTTGTTGTGTTAGTTATAGGAGTTGTAAGAACCTTCATAGATTCTTTTTGTGTTCTTGTGATATGATTTAATATAATCAGTTAAATATATATGTGTGTATACATACATACATGTTATATGTAAGGAGCCTCCTACAATTCTACTTTATGGTACAGATTATTGGATCAAGCCAACATTCAAACCTGTTGTCATCAAGTCGATTCTGACGCATATATATCGACTCTCCAGGACAGAGCATTTTCATAACTGAACATCTTAATTGGACTCTTCTATCTCTTTATTATGCAAAGTGATTGGTAGGTTTAAGACGCAGTTGTTTCTGTTAGCAGTCATTCACTTTAAGCACTCTGTCACCAGGGTTTATTTTTTGTTGGACATTTTATTTTTAATTTTCATTTCGAAGAAGACTCTTGGCATGACAGATGCTGTGTTACACTGGGTTGAATAGAGAAACAAATCCAGTAACTCAAGTCCATAAGTCTGATACTAGTCCATCAGTTCCTCTTCAGACTCCCGTAATCACACGCAATGATGCAGAATGCAGGAAAATCACGGGCCAGTGGGCACATAGTTTTGTGGATCCAACAGCAGTGACCGCATCTCCAGGGCTTTAGCAGCAACCTTGGTCAGCCAGGAGGAAAGTGGATGCAGACAGAGAAAGGGAGACCCTCCCTATGTAAGACCAAGCCCACAAAGGGGTACTATCAGGCTGTGACCAGGCTTACAGGTTGAATTGTACTCCTACACTTGTATGTATCTTCAAGTTGACATGAAATTATGTAACTACCATAGAAAGAAAATGAAATTCTGAGCTCTGAGTGTCAGGTTCTAGGCAACTTCCTTAATGATTATCTATTCAAGCTTTGATATAAGCATTGTGAAATTCTGAATCATACTTCTAATCAGTACAACGTAGGGCCTAGATTAAATAATCTCAAGCATTCTCCCAACTCTGGAATTATTTGATTATTCATATATGCATTCTGTTATTAAAGGCTGCTTTAATTTTTGGTTACTTGCTTAAAACACTTAAGCATTATTTCACTCCTTTCAGTTATAATTCCATCTTACATTTAGGTGCATTAGACGAGGGCCCACATGTTACCTTTGGATATCACAGTGACAGAATTCTGGCAACCTCCTTAGTATGTGGGTTGTTGTTACCCCATAAACACTCAGATCATTAGACATTTTGATGACGTGCAAATTCAGCTCTGGGGGTATAATTGAGTCTTCAGTGAACACTGTCAAAATAAGTGTCTAATCACACCATTCAGTAGGTTGACTGCTGGATTCTGAATATTACCTTTTAAGCTCTTAAATAAATACAAGGAAACCTCTTAGTCTTTTATTTAAATAACGTTGGGATTTGACACAGCTCACAGTATTTAATGAAAGCTTCCACCAGTAGAAATGACTTGTACTTATCGCTTACCATCGACCAGAATGCTATTTCCCTCAGCTTTAACACTGCCTGTAACTGAGATTTGAAGTTAAAGTGTGATAAAAACCAATGAGTCAAAACCAGGCTAAGACATTAGAATAGAGCACCCTCCCCCTTCCCTTTCCTCTTGCTCCACATGTGAATAATCACAGAGATCTAAGGGTATAGAACCTGTATCACAGTGAATAATGAATGACTTTGTTCCAATTATGAAGTTTCCTTTTAAAAAGAACAAGTGTAATGGCCCTGTTATGCATAAATTAAAGTTAGTTTGAAAACTTGGTTTTGTTAGACACATTTTAAATGCTCTTGCCTCTACTTTTGGGGACTCTGACTCTGTTTCACTTTGAGCACTTAATACATTCCCTGGATGTAGGCTCTTCCATGGAATCAGTGGCCAAGTGCTAAATTCAAGCTAGGTACTGATTTGTGCTTCTCCCTTCCCTTCCTCCCTTCTCTTCTCACTGTTGGTAGTGAAATTCAAATCCGCCAAATCTCAGATTTCTGGAAAAGTTTTCACTATAAAGTAAGTGCACGACAATTGAAAAAGCACATTCTATTTTGCCTAATCTTTCTGGATAGTTTGAATAGTTTGCTCTCTAATATGACCGCCTTAATGATTGTGTACAAAATCGTTGCTCCTGTGCTGCCATTAGAAATGTGTTATTGAGTGTTTATTTTGCAAAACTTTCTCTTCTTACAGAGCAGTATGTTTTTGCAAAGCATCTCTATGCATTAGACTTCTGTAGAGCACACCAAGCTGATTTGCAGTGTAAACTAAAATATCTATTCTATCAGTATTTAAAAAATATTCCATAAGCATGCTTAAGTATAAACATATAAATGAATGGAGAAATAATCTGATTAATTCATCGTACGTATGTAAGATCATGAAGAGTTCTCTGTAGATATAATTTAATAAATCAGTTTATGTATCTTACATCAAGCTTTTCTCACTGTCCATTAATACTGACAGTAGTCCCATGTCTATTGCATCTCAGCTGAGCGACTCGAGTAAGTGTGTTACATGTTCTAGCACATCTTGTCCCGGTTTGAGAGTTTGCAACTGATTGACTGTGATTACATTATGTTATGTCAGGGTATGAAGGATTAGTAAATATTAACTGCCAAACCACTGAGAATCCTGGTCCATCAAATTGTCACAAAACCATAACTATTACAGATTATACTGGCTAAATTGTGATTATTTTCTGAAGGTTTTATGATTTCATAGAAATTCTCTGAAGTTATGTTTATATTTCTTTTCTTTTCTTGATTTTTTTATAGTCATACATGTTCTAATCACAATCATTCAAAATAGTTTTAGATGAGGACCTGACCAAGAGATAAATATGAACAGCTCTTCACCTGATCTAACTACACTGATTTTCCTGCGGCTCTACCGCGAGGCTGTCCTGGACTGTGCAGCTACAAGTAGCAGGATGCTTTTTGTTTTTTGTTTTTAAATCATTAAGTGTGTTAGGTGCTAGTAGAATTTCCAAATGTGGCAGTAGGATATAACACTGGATAGAAGTTATTGATATTAAAAAATTAAAAAAAAACTTTATGGATAAGAGCTAACTAAAGTCAATACTTTAAAAAGAATGATATACATATTTAAATTTAAAAAATTTTTGGAATTAGGTATAAAAACCGCAACAAATTTGAATATTTACAGAAACATACACATTACTAACAACTTTATTTCTAAGTCCTTGTACAATCTTGACTCAAAACTGATCATCTGAATGAATTTTCATAACTTGCCACTAAGGCAAAGGAAAGCTCAATATCAATTTGGTGATCTGTATTAAAAATTCTTATCTAACTGGAATGCTGTTAGCATGGTGGTTAAGTCTTGGTTGCTAAAAAAAAATCTGCAATTCGAACCTACCAATTGTTCCATCAGGGATACAGACCACCTAGATGGCTGCTTCTGTAAGGAAGGCAGTCTTGGAATGGCGGTGTTGTGCAGGGGACTTCTGACCTACAGTGGACTCGAGAGCAATGAGTTAGAGATTTTTACATAGTGATTAAAGTTGAATATCTTATTCGTATAATATGGTCACACGGTCAGCACCATGGTGGTTCTGGAAATAGGAGTGCCTCTCTCCTAGACGCTCTGCTTCAATTTGAATTAGCAGAGGACTTGGTCAGGACAGGAAGAGTCTCAAGTTTCTCAGGGTACTCCAATGTGCTGCTGAATTTGAGAATAGCTGCTTTAGGTGTAAATATGACCAAGTGTAAAAACAAGGTATTGATGTAAATTAGATCTTTTCAAGACAGAAGTGTGATGCTCAAGTATGTGTCATTAATAGAAATCTGATTATTCCATATGATAAGTGAGAAAGAAAATGAGACTTTCAAACAAAGCTCTACCTTAGGAGATAGTTTGGTTACATATACTTTATTAATAGAGAAATGAGGCCCTAACACTTTAAAATAAAGTCAGACTTAGTAGGAATTAAATAATTCTAAAATATTAAAAATGGAAAAAGAGACCTTTCAGACTACCGAATTCATGATTCTATTTTCTACCATCCCCTTCCCCGTGTTGTATAATATTGATCAATGGTTCAAACAAAAGTCGAAAGGGTCTGAAATACATTTCAGCATACAAAATAATATTTGTGTAATTGTCATGTTCATCTTATGCGATATACTCAGTTAATATGATCTTTTTCAGTCATAATCCCTTTTGCTGTCTCGTACATTCTAGTCTCTATGCCTGGGGGGGTTCATCACATTTTGGAAGGAGTTGTCTAGGAGGCTCATGGCCAGGATTCAGGTGAGCTATCTTGTGAGTCCCCAGAATACTAGAGGATGTGCATCAAGTCACTACCCTTTGTCTTCTTGGGAATTTACTCTGTTGAAAGACAAACATCATTATTTTGTGGATAAGAGCCATGTCAGAAGCAGAGAGAGAATTCCCTGGACGAGGACGGAGACTCACCAGTGGAGCATGTCTGTCAGACAGAAGTAGAGGAGGCCAAAACCAGAGGCACAAGAAGACTCTTGGACAGAGCAAAGGAGCGAGGCCAAGACAAGGTCAGAAGCCAGGAACCCTTGTGACAGAACAGAGCTCAGGGCTGAGGCTATGGGACTGTGAGGCAGAGTAGTGGCCGGGCTTCTGGGCTCATGCAAGCTGAAGCCAAGGGACCATGCTGCCGAGAGGTGGAGGGCTGGCTTAAGAATGGACCACTGGCTGAGAGGAGGTGATGCTGAGGACCGATGACTCTGTCTCTACTGTTTACTGATCTAGACTTGTAGTGATCCCTTAACTTAGCTCATAAATGCCTTTAATGGCTAATATTGACTATGAGTGTTGTGTGGACATTGCAATGGATTAGAATACTGTGGGTGGAATGCTTGGTGTCAGAACATGTAAAGAAAGGTGGAGAGAGGAGGCACATATGACCTCTGTCTATTGGAAACTTGTCTTGGCTTGAGGTTAAGTTGGATTCTCCATCTCCCTTGTGAAGCCAGAGTAAGTCAGATATGGCCTCCATACCATTCATTCAACATATTTCACTGAGTTTTGATGATTAGGAAAGCAGTTTACGTGTACGATACATATGCTAATTCCACGGCAAAGAAGGCTCACTGGAACAACAGTGTCCCAGAGATGAGGATGTCAACATTGCCTTCTGCAGAACCCTAGTGCCAAGATTGCTGTGCAGGAAATGTTGGGTTATGAGCATCCAATAATGGACAGCTACTACTTTTCCTTAATGCTTATGTAAGTTTCCCTTATTTGAAATAATTGAGCCACCCCCTACTTGACAATCATTCTTCATCACAATCACTTTCATTTTTGCTAGTGATGCCTTTAGGAGCGTATATGAACCCATTTACTAACAATGCTGGCTCAGTTCACGCTTTCCCCTAGAGCAGCGGTTCTCGAACTGTGGGTCGTGACCCCTTTGGAGGTTGAACGACCCTTTCACAGGGGTCACCTGATTCATAACAGTAGCAAAATTACAGTGATGAAGTATCACCAAAAATAATTTTATGGTTGCAGGGTCACCACCACATGAGGAACTATATTAAAGGGTCATGGCATTAGGGAGGTTGAGAACCACTGCCCTAGACTAATTTGTCACCAGTCCCTTCCCCTAAGGCCTATTTGTAGAAGGAAGAAAAACCGTCCTATGTCTCTTGATACACCTGTAAGATCAAATGAAGTTGAGAAAATTTGCCTTAAAATAAATAGAAGAACAAAAGACAAAAGATGACCTTAAGTTCCAACTAACCTTCACTCAAAGCCTCAGTCCTTCGTGGGCCCTCAGGATTCCCGAAGTGTGTGATGTGTGGGTGTGGGTGGGGGGTTAAGGAGGGGTCGGGGAGGGGCTCACTGTTAAGAAAGTTGGCCTTGAAGAGTGAATTATTGGGAATAGACGGACTCAATGGCACCCGACACCATCAGCGTTTGGAAGGCCGTGTATGACTTGCTGGGTGACATCTACCCCCCCGCCCTCCTAGGGTACCCTTAGGTAAGAGTTACCATGGTGGTCTTGGAGTGCCAGAGTCCCGGCACCTTTGTCCACCAATATTAAAAAGATCTTGCTCCTATCCTCAGTCTTTTTTGTGAGTTTCTGAGACTGTAACTTTTTACAGGAGTAGGAGTCCGGTCTTTCTAATGCATAGTTTAGAGCCCAAGGCCCAAATACACTGCCCAGGATTCTCTCTCTCTCTCTCTCTACACACACACACACACACACACACTTTCTAATGCATAAGAGCCCAAGGCACGAGATAAACTATCCATGTGTCTCTAAAATGCCTTTCCAAATAGTTGGTGTTTTCTTCATGGGAGGAAGCCCAGTCCATCAATTTTTGTGTACACATGTGTGGATTTAAATCACTGAATAGGCCCTGAACCTTTTCTTACACTAAAACTAAACCCCCTGCCATTGAATCCATTCTGATTCCGAGCAAACCTCTAGGGCAGAGTAGACCTGCTTCTCAGGATTCCTAAGACTTTAACCTTTGTGGGAGTGGACTCCTTCATTTTTCTCTCACAGCGGCTAGTGGGTTGTAACCTATGGCCTTGTGTTTAAGCTTAATGTTTCACTGACTTCAATATGAGGGTTCCTTTTCTTGCACAGAACCAAATAAAACCTAAACTCCGTCTACCCAGTCCATTCTGACTCATAATAGCCCGACAGGGGCTGAGTCGAATTACTCCTTAGAGTGTCAGATGGTAAATCTTTACAGGAGCAGGCAGCCTCATCTTTGCAATGATGGTTTAAAATTGCCCCCTTTGCAGTTATCACCCCAATGCTTAAACCACTGTGCCCCAAGAGGCCACTTGTGCATTACATAAGTACCTGGTAATTCACCTACCAATTCCACTTAAATATTCAGGAATGGCTTTCTTTTAAAACCTGGCACTGCCTGTGTGCCACATGCACGTGTGTCTGTTTATGTATATGATTATTGTTATTAACACTTACCATCACAGACGGTAAGTCCTTCAGTTGAATATGACCTTCTTGTCACTTTCATTTTAATGCCCAAGATACTTCAAAGGGAAGCTAAACTATTCTTTTAAACTCCTCAAGTAAATATTAGATCAAACTGATTTGTATTGCAACCTTGAGTAGGAAGCAAATTTAATAGTCATGATTCATAATCACAATTCCTTTATGCAGTATAATATATTCAGACCTCTTTATTATTCACAAAACGTATGATGGAATAGAAAAGTAGTTACAACAGAAATTTCGACAGTATTGAGTGTCATGTGCTTTGGTTAATCTGATTTTTTTTGTACCACACCTGTATATTTATGTCTCCAAATTACTACTTGTGGTAATTAGCAATTTTTCTATTTCAATTAGCCAGCCTCATCTTCCAACATTGTTTGAGCTAGCTTAGCTTTTTGTTAGTTGAAATATTTACATTTGGCTTTTTGTTCTATGGTTATTTTCTTTAAAAAAATTAGCTCCATTTTGAAAACAATAAACTGGTTCTTATTTCTTTCCCTTCAAAAATGCTTAAAAGTGTGTACTATTTTATTCTATCCCCCCTGAAGATGTATGTTGACAAATTTTGATTCTAATTATAGTCATTTGAACAGATTGGAGATACACTCTCACAGATGCACACAATTCATTTTTAAAGGGATTTAATAAGATTTATAAACTGAAAGCATATTTCAAAGAAATCCATTTGCATGTATTAGTATTGTGCAATTTGAGGCAGTACCTGGGATGCCATGAACTTGACCAGAGTACAGATGAGGCAGTCTCACTTTCCAGGCTCCTCAAATGTTTTTTTAGGCTGTGATATGGGCACTCTACAGATATTTCTGTCTGCCTCATGTTTGGCATATAATGCATATTTATTTCAATGAATGCTGAATACAAGTTACAAAAGAGTCACTGCCTTAACACTGAAGATGATTGTATCCCACATCAGCTCTTTAGAGTGTCATAATTCCATCATCTGAAGTGGATCCCTTCCCTAGAAAGCTATTTTCTCAATCTTAGATAAGAGTTTTCTGTATGTTACTGCAAATTCTTTGGTATTTCTTCAATAAGCAATGTTTTGCAAATTTTCTTTCCCAATAGTAGATAAAACCACTGATCTTATAATCATATAACCCTTTATCAAAAAATAAAGTAAAATGCTACAACAGATATTTAGTATCTTCATTTCCAGTGTCCTTCATTTCCAGTTCTATAGAATGTAGTCTTTTATAGCTTAGATCAAGGAGCAGTAGAAAGAATTACCTTTCATTATAAAACACACACTCTTTTATCAGATAAGGAGAAAAGGATAACTCATCTTTATGACTTTTCCTCTATTATGTGGTTTTTATTTTGGATTTAGTAAATTGACTGTATTGATTTTTTTACTTGATATGTGTTCCATGCAGAAAATAGAAATAAACAGCAGGAACATTATGAACTTGTTACAATTGCAGCAACAGAGAGAGTTATCATTAACCGTATGTTAGTCAAAATATTACCTAGCACTGTTGTACTTTTCTGTAAATTTCCTATAAATATACAGATTTACCAAGCAATCTTATTTACTCTCTTTTCAGGGCATTCCTTTATTTTCATGCATTGTGAACACATATTTGGTGTCATTTTAAAAACATAGTTTTAATTCTCTAATATTCTATAATTAGCAACTCTAATGTAAGGTGTTAGAATTGAATTAAATTATTCACTTCTAAAGAATAACCCAGTGAACATCTTTATAGTCAAATCTCACTACACTTCCCAGATTATTTCTTTAGAACAGATTTCTGTAAGTGGTGTTGTGTCTTCAAAGAGTGTAAAAATGCTCATACATTTTAGTTATTTTTAAAGTTTACCTATAGAAAAGATTCTTTTCTTTCACTGGACAAATATTGTGTATTGCATTCTTTATAAATTACCTCAAATATCCCTTTACATGCAAGACTTCCACAAGAAATTAAAATATAATTAAACAGGGCAATATATATAAAATCTAATTAAATAGCAGCTTGGCATGGCTTTAAGAATATTTAAAAATATTTATTCTGTCAAATCTTTAAATATAGATTCTGGTAAATTTTTAGATCTTGGAAGAAGTGCTCCTCAAAGGCAAGAATTTTGAGACATTGTCTTATATATTGTTTTAGGCTGAGTTGACTAGAGAACCAAATTCAGTGACATATGTATAAGAAAGAGTTTTATATCAAGAAGTAAATTGTGCTTCAATAAACTGTCACAGCCCAGGTCAACTCAAGTCAATAAACCTGATGCTAGTTCATAAGTCCCTCTTGAGATGCATGCAGACGTATGCAATGATGCAGAATGTAAGAACATCACAGGCCAGTGGGTGCAGTGTTGTGTGGGTCTAATGGTGGCTGCATCACAGAGATCATGTAGGTCTCAGCATGGTTCCTCAACAGGAAGGTAAAGGGGAGAGAGAGAGAGAGAGAGAGAGAGAGAATATCCGGGCTCCAGAGAAACATTTATGTCCGGAGGTTATCAAGCTGCAACCTGATGACTAGGCTAAACCCCATCCATATCTTCTTACAGGTGCCTTGTTGGATGACAAAACCTAAGTATCACATGTACTTTGGACATGTTTTCAGGAGAGACCAGTCCCTGATGAAGTACATCATGCTTAGTGAAGTAAAGAGGGGCAACAGAGGCGGGAAGGCCTTCAATGAGATGGATTGGCACTGTGGGTGCAAAGATGGGCTCATGAGTAGGAGTAACTGTACATATGGTGCCGAAGGATGCAGTGTTCCCTTCTGTTGCACACAGTGCCTATGGAGGCTGGAGGTGACTCAGTGCCATCTAACAGCAACAGGAAATCCTTATCAAAGAAGTGGCCCAGGGCTCAATACTGTTTTGTTTTAATCTGTTGTTTCTGGGTCACCAGCAGATAACCAGAACAATAAATTCTTTTCAAGTCAAGAGCTAACTTAGTCTTTGCAAAAGACACCAAGAACAAAATACTCAAGGGTCTTCATAATGCCAGTTGTATATTTAATTTTCTAACATAAAATTCGGTGTAATCGAATTTGGTTGTTTGAGAAATATAATAAAGGTGCCATAGTCTAGTAGTCCTATGCTATGCAACATTATCTTTACTAGCTCTGCAGAGTGAGATTTTTTTTGTTCGTTGTTAAGTGTCATCAAATGGAAGACAGGAATATACAAATTCAGCCACATTATAGCTCTTCTCTCTTTTCTCTGCCAGGTCCCCTCCCCTTTGCCTGCCTTTACCTGAATCCAACAGAAGCCGAAGGGCAACATAGTCTGGGCAGAGCAGTGTGGTTGGGGGATCCATTATATGGTCAGCCTCTTAGCCACAAAATGATTTTGATAACTGTATAAAAAGAAGGATGACATGGGGTGGCATGTAACCTTCTCTAACTGCACAAGGGGGGAGAAAAACTATGACCTTTTATCAACATTAGCTGCCAAAAGCCAATTTCTATGCGGCAGTGCCCAGAACTCTCTACTTGCCTTCCCCTTTAATCTACTCTGAGACCATATGTCCTTTCCACAGTCCTCTACTTCTGTGACTGGGCTTGATAAATCATTGTAATGGTCACACAGAAGCCACAAGCAAGGCTTGCATTATGGGGTATATTAGGGAAGTTAGATTACAATCAGGAAAGAAATGCCCGGGATATTGTTGTTTAGTCAGGACAGTTTCTCCTCTGCTAAGCCTTCAGATAGGCTCCTGTCTGACTCTAAGTCTACTGGCCTGGCTTCTAGCTTGCTCAGGCAATGCTATCAAACTCTTTGGGGACTGCCAAAGTGTGTCCAAAGGTATGACATTCCACTGTAAGTTGAAGACACTGATGCCCATCTCTTTGAGTCAGTAAACCCCACCTTCCCAATTAAATACTCAGAGGCCTCCTATTCCACAAACTACACTTCTTCCCAAGACACTGGGCTTTACTTACGCTGTCCTCTGAGAACATCTCTCTGTCTCAGGCTCTGACTGATGATGTTGCTGCTGTTATTCCTTTGACACTTCTTTACTGTTCCAGCAATCTCCTGGATCAAGGAGGTCCCATGCATAAGAATCTCAGGATCCAGAAGAGGCATTGCATTCTTTGATCTTTTCTCTTGCTGGTACTGAGACACTCCCCACCCCCATCCATTCTTGCTTCTGAGATGGCTGATTTTTATACCCAGCAGTCATATAGCACAACTAACAACTGAATCATACACCCTAGCGATAATTCCCTCACTTCCTTATGCAAACCTATTTGGAGAGTGAAGGTCTTTTGGTAGAATAACAAAAGTGATGACCAGAAAATATATACCAAATAATCCATTGCATTACTAGAAATTAGATTTGCAGGTGGTTATGAAAACTATTCAGTGCAAGAACAAATATCAATAGTCATTTTTCATTATTTAGTTGTTCTTTGTCTGATTTTCCTCATGACTACTTCTATACTGACATGAGACCACTTTTGGATTTGAAATACTTTGTGTTATTCTGTATATTTTTCCTTTAATGATAAATATATTTGCTGAGATCTTATAAACCCCAATCATTTTAATTTGTTTACAAGATGGAAAAGAGTATTTGTCAAGTCAAATTTAAAATATATATGTATGTGTACATACATTTTACACACATATATGTGTGTTTATGTAAATGTGTATATAGTACATATAATCTAAACGTTTCAAACATGCATGATTTTACTACAAAGGATCAGACTATTATGCATCATCAATCAACATATAAACCAAAGATTTATATTATGCATTCTGTTACTTACTTTTATGATGTAGGATGTATTTATCATAATTTGCAATACATACTGCTGTATTATGACAATTTTTGTAATATCAATCAAATCCCCTGGTGTTAGTGTATTATAAGTTTGTTATTTATCTAATAAATGACATTATAATCTAACATGAGAAAGGTTTGATACAATTATAAGTTTATTATTGTACTTTTGATCCTTTTCAAATAGTCTTAGGTAACACAAAATTAAAAAAAAATCACTGCCATCAAGTCAATGCTGACTCATAACAACCCTGTAATTCAGAATAGAACTGTCCCTGTGTGTTTCTGAGACTAATTCATTAAAGAAGTATTCTCATTTTAATTGATTTATATAAGAAATTCAGTTAAATTAAGTTGTTAAAATTACACTCCTGGGCATTTTGCATTTGCTCAGTCTATTCTTAGACATCATTTTATTTTATCTTATGTTCACAACACAAACCATCAGCCATTAAATATTTAGGTGGACCTCATGTAATACTTTAATGATTATGAATTAATTTTGAATCTCTACCTTAGATTGTACAGAAATTAGACAATTCATAGATTTGGAAGAATGCAGGTTTTTTCTTTTTTCTATTAAGAGAAATAAAATAGTTTTGGCTATCAGCAATTCTCTTCTAAAATCCTTACTTTGTTTCTGTCTGAAATATAAAGATTTTTGAGTAAGAAAAAAAAATTCCAATTTAGAATTTGCTAATAAGGTGCCAAAGCCCTATGACAAAGTGAGACCAAATAACATAACACCTTCTACATCAAAAGTATTAAGTGCTCTAAACTTGGGGATAGATATTGCTCTGCCCATTAGAAAAGATCAGCCCAGATTAATGCAGTCTAATAGCTACACTACTCACCTACTAGCTCATGTACTGTGGATTCAAACTCATAAGTGTCAGAATAAGTATGTCTCTTTTGCACTGCTTTATTGTTTTCCTGTTTCTTATATATTTTGAACTGACTGGCACCTTTTCAGTTCAATTGAAGTAACATTTACTGAGTGACTACTGTTCAGGTTCTTTGCCAGACGCAGCCCTCCAGGACTTGAAAATTACCACAGATTGCTCAACAAGAAACTCTAAGGAAAACAAACAAAAACAAAAATCCTCATGTATCAATAAGATTCTTTTCAAAATAAATTATCTTTTGGTCAAAACCCACATTGGAGATTTCATTCTATCAAACAGATTTTTAAAATTCAATGGTTGCTTTTTAAAAATAGTTACTTTCCTTCCCCCCTCCTCAAGATTGTGGTGTACTGATTATTTTGATTACCAACATAATTTCTGAAATTTCAATATCATGTGGACATTAAGGGATGTGGAGTAATGGGAGGCATCTCTGAATATTCAGGGGATGGTGCATTCAGGGTAAGCTCAAACAAAGGAAGTAAGTAACCCCCAGAGCCACTACCATCACCTACTACTACTACCCGTCATTTACATAACAATACGCCAAACATTTATAAGTGTACTTTATTTATAATAATTTATTCAATTCACAAAATAAACCTATGCATTCAGTACCATGGTTAGCCCCAATTTAAAGATTAGTCAATTGTTTGAAGATCAAACAATGCAGTCTAGATTATACAGATTATAGATCCAAACTTTGAATCTACACAATCAGAATCTGGGTTTTATAACCTTGAGCTCTGTCACATGCTACTATCTGATACACAATGAGACGGCACTAGGAAATCCTTGCCACATTAGACACTTCTATACATTTTGCTCATCCCGTGGTCATAGAGAACTGGGATACATATTCATAGAGAACTGGGATACTGGGATACATTTTTTTCTTTTAATTAAAGCTCTCTAGAGAAAACTAGTCAGATTATGTAGAGCATTAGTAAATATATATTGCATAAACTCCAGATAAAATGATATTTCAATTGCCTTATTTAATATCTGTATGTGCATTAAAACTTAAAAATCACCAGCATCATGCTCATTCTGACTCATAGTGACCCTATAGACCAAAGTAGAGCAGTCCCGTGGGTTTCCCATACTGTTTAAAGTAGGAAGCCTCATCTCTGTCCTGTGGAGTGGTTAGTGACTTCCAACTGCATACCTTGTGGTAAGCTGCTCAATACGAGGTCAGCCGGACTGTGGAATATAACTGCATGTGTGCTTCATGTTTACTTTAGTATTCTTTCCATTTCTCTCTTTGTAAGAAAATCAATCCCCATACTTTACATATTTAAATCTTCCATTGTAATACAATGACTCGTCTTTATATTGAATCTATATTGAAAGCCCTATTGTGTCAGAAAGCAGAGAGAGGATGGAGGAAGAGAATGTTGTAGGTGTAATTTATCATCAATGTTTTTGTTCTTATATTTGGTAGTACGTTTAAATTTGTTTATTAAATTACTAATATTCTGTGAATCTAAAAAAGCGAGAGAAAAAAACCAAGGATTCCATCATAGCCCCACAATGAGGGTGTATGACGGACCGCAGGTATCATGTAAGTTAACTAATACTATGTGTCTTGCATTCCCTAATGAAAACAACTGGAATTATAACACTGACATTATAATGAATAGCTTAGCATTTGAAAATCAAAACTAATAGTTTTGAAAAGTAATCCAGATAAATGTTGAAAACAAATTTTATTTAAATATTTATGCTCATTGTTACAATTACTATTGAATCCAGTGTATTTAATTCCTTAAATAACAATATCAAGGGTATAACAAGATTGTCATCATTAATCATGATTTTTAAATAAAACATACCATCATAACCATCTATGAAGTATGATAAATAACATGACACACATTTCTCATATGAATATATTTATGTTGAGGATTTTTAATTACAAAATGTTTTATCATGACAAATATAGATATTTAATAATATATACATGAAATATATAATGTTTGTAATAGCTTCTATAATTGATTGTATGTTTAACCTCAATAATAGAGCAAAGAGCTATGCATGTGATTTTTCCTTATCTTTAAGTTAACAGCCAGAAAGTTTCAATTTCAATTTAAGCCCTGCAAAAACATTGAATTTTATTATTGGTTTACTTCTCTCTTACCTGCATATATTCAATTAGTGAGATTAGGTTTGTTAGGCTAGGTTAGATTCTGACTTTTTAAACAAATAGGTGGGTTTTCATTTCAAAGAAATTTGTAAAACCATTAATAGATATATTTGTTATAAATAAAATTAAAATGAATGGAGATCATGTAATTATTGTGATGTAATTTTGACCCAAATCTATCAATTTCTAGTTATATCAGGAAACCTATTTTTACTTTGCCATCACATAGCATATTAGCAATGAATGTTTATAAAAGCAGCCACCATATGTTTAATCAACTAAAACACATTTCAAGGGACTTAACTTAGCAACATGAATGAAAGAGTAATGAAGTTAGTTCCAGAATTTTTGGACACATTTTCCACTTTGTCTAATTAAGAAGATTAGTAATATTAACATTTAATGCCACTTTATATTTTCAAAGGACTTAGCTCATTAATTATAGTTTGCTAGCATTTCTGCAATATCGTCAGTCGATTTTATAGATGAGGATTGAGAGGAAAGTTAAGCTCCTGGAACAGATTTTGAATCCAATGGGCTTCAGTTAGAAGCCTTGCCCAGGGAAGGGCCAGGACTTTGTTTTTCTTGATCTAGAAGGCCAGGAGTTTGTTCAAGTCATTTCAATTGTACGGTAGATAACAGTTTCAATTTCAATTGTAGTATAGATAACAGTTGAGGCTTGAGGTGTTCAAAACAAATTTTTTAAAAACATTTTAATGTATTACTTTATTAGTCAGGGTTCTCCATTGAAAAAGAAGCAACTGGATATATTTGAACTATTTTCTTCATATTCTAATACAATGTAATTACTTTTAGTTCTCTCTATTTGAAGAACCTCTCTCTCTCTCTCTCTCTCTCTCTCTCTCTCTCTCTCTCTCTCTCTCATATATATATATGAGTATAAAGCAGAAAATATTCCTTTAAGGGTTCTGGCGCATACACACATGGGTCAATTTCACACAAAATATGTTTAAACCTATTTCTGCCATCATGCTGGGTTAAAAGTTAAAACAAACAGATGAAGATCTTCAATGCAAAGGATTGACTGCGTGACTCAACCAGGAGCCCGCGCATGAAGAATGAGTGTGAGGACGGTACCAGTGTTTGGTACCTTTAACTTTGAATAAACTGATTTTAAATGTAAATGATATACACAGAATACTTTCACAGTGATATACAGACAAGTGTTGACCAAACAAGTAGACCTCAGAGCCAAGCTAACATAAAAATAATGAGGAATCACTGCAATGTGGCATTCAGTTTGAAAATCTATTACATGGAAACATTCATACTATGTCATGAGATTTTTTGGTGGATTATATGAAATGTGCTTTGCACAAAATTGAAAACATAGCAAGATTTTAATTGTATAGTGTTAATTTGATGACAATAATTATGCTGCTGATGATCATAAGACAGATTGGACATATGAAGCTTCATGAGAAATATTTTTTGGTTTAGGTGAAAATAGATGTTTACTGATTTAAAGTTCCAAAAACCTAACCCATGGCCATTAAGTCGATTCCAACTAATAATGACCCTATAAGACAGGCGAGAACTTTCTCTTGTGGACTCCAGAGATTTTAACTCTTTTTTTTTTTAACATTTTATTAGGGGCTCATACAACTCTTATCACAATCCATATATATACATACATCAATTGTATAAAGCACATCCATACATTCCCTGCCCCAATCATTCTCAAAGCATTTGCTCTCCACTTAAGCCCTTTGCATCAAGTCCTCTTTTTTTCCCGTCCCTCCCTGCTCCCCCATCCCTCTTGTGCCCTTGGTAGTTTATACATCATTATTTTGTCATATCTTGCCCTATCCGGAGTCTCCCTCCCCCCCCCCTTCTCTGCCGTCCCTCTCCCAGGGAAGAGGTCACATGTGGATCCTTGTAATCAGTTCCCCCTTTCCAAGCCACTCACCCTCCACTCTCCCAGCATCACCCCTCACACCCTTGGTCCTGAAGGTATCATCCACCCTGGATTCCCTGTGCTTCCAGCCCTCATATGTACCAGTGTACAACCTCTGCCCTATCCAGCCCTGCAAGGTAGAATTCGGATCATGGTAGTTGGGGGGAGGAAGCATCCAGGATCTGGGTGAAAGCTGTGTTCTTCATCGGTACTACCTTGCACTCTGACTGACCCATCTCCTCTCCTAAACCCCTCTATGAAGGGATCTCCATTGGCCGACACTTGGGCCTTGGGTCTCCACTCTGCACTTCCCCCTTCATTCAATAGAGACTAACTCTTTACAGAAGTAGAAATCCCTGTCTTTCTCCCAAGAGGAGCTGGTGGTTTCAAACTGCTGACCGACCTTTCTGACTGCAACCCAATGCAAAACCATTATGCTACCTGGGTTCCTATACTGGCTTGAAACCCCCAAAGGTGCAATACTGATTAAGATTTGTTATCCGTTGTCAGGAAAGCAGTTAAGTAATAGTGATTTTATTAACACAATTATTCTTTGAGAGTGAAATGTGATGCATATTCAGTATCCATGAAAGACAATTGAGAATGTTTTGAGCCTGTCAAGAAAAGTGTCTCTTAGGATCTAGTCTGAGAGTCCATGTAAGCATGCATTTTTCATAACATATTTTATGTTAGTTCTCCAAATAGTTATTTACCTTAGGAAGACTTAACAAAGCCAAGCCCAGTAGTCCTCTGAGACTGTTGGATCATCATTTCTCAGTTATTTCCAAAGAGCTACGCATAATATCGATTGCTTAGTCATACCAAACCAGCTGCTCTTCTTAGATTCTGACTCTTAATTCCTCTAAACAGTGTCTGAGAGGCTGTAAAGCTATAGGAACAGAAGGTGTCATGTTCTACCCGTGGAACAGCTGGTAATGTTTGAACCACCTACTTGCTGTTAGCAGTTCAACACTTACCTGATAGTGTTACCAGAGCTTCTTGGATAGCCATAATTGTGAGCATTATCAGTATGGCAATAGTAGGTGATAAAATTAGAACATTAAAAAAACATTTATCTGACCATTTATCAGATTAAAAGAATTCTGAAATATTCACAAACAAAACATCTGAATGATTCCTAGGTAATTTTGTCCTGCTGACACAGTAAATAATCACTCAGATGCTAGCTTAAAGGTCATTGATTCTAACCTTTCAGTCATTCCAAATGAGAGATGATAATCTACTCCCATAAAGATTACAGTCTTAGAAACCCTGTTGGGCCATTGTACCCTGTCTTATCAAATCTATGGATTGGCATTGACTCAGTGATAAAAGGTTTATATTCTATGTTTTTATTTATTTTTTAAATTTCCTATGAGGGGAAAAATGGGCATTAAAATATATTTAAGAATGTTATGACTTATAACATTTTCCTAACACTTCAAGTACTTTTATAGATTAGCATTTATTATTAGAGTTGGATTTTATTTTATTTTTACACTCATAAATTTAAGAACTTGATGTCCGTTAGTCAAGTCGGACTCATGTGAACTGATCCATTGGGTTTCTGAAACTGTAGATCTTTATGGAAGAAAACTGCCTCATCTTTCTCCAGAGGAGCAGCTGCTGGACTTGAACCACCAACCTTTAGGTTAGAAGCCCAATTTTGTGTGCTTTGTGGTAGACTTTAGTATGACTTTCTTTAGCCTTATTCTAGAGAAGGAAGACCACTAGGCACAATTTATATGACAGAAAACCGAGAGTAAATACATGAAAGTTGTATATGGCTTTGATCCAGGGCTGAGGGACACGCAGTTCCCTACACCTAGTGGTCCTCCTGCCCTTGTTTCCCCTGCGGGCATTAGTTACTTGACCTTTGCTGGGATTGCTGCTCAATTGCTAGCAGCCGCTACGCTCATTGGACAACACACACCTGGAGGCACTTCTGCCCGGCGCCCGTATGCCTCATTAGCATGCGGACCGGATTGAGCACAATCGCCCGCCATTTGGCAGGTGCGTGACTATTGGCTACCCCAGCTATGCCTTATTTCCATATGACGTAATGGTGCCCGCCCTTCGCTGGCTATTTAAGCCTCTGCTCTCAGCTCAATAGACCTCATCAGACTCCTGTCTTGTCTCCTTTTTCTGCGTCTCTCGTCCATCTTCATTCCCAGTCCCTCCTTCAGGTACCCATGCTGTTGATGACCCGCAGGGACAGGTCAGTAGCACCCTCCTAGAAACTTGAAGAAGAAAGTCACGAAGAGGTCCTAAGTTGGGTTTGCTAGAAAAGTGAAATCAGTGATTCTGATATGTTTATATTAAAAAGAAATTTGTAATAAGACAATGGTTCACACAGTTGTAGAAGCAGGCAAGTTCAAGTCCAGGCTGCTTCTAAACCCTTAAGTTAGATGCTAGGCAAGTGGCTTTTCCTAACTCACTTAACTTCGGAGGGTGATCAGCTGGAAGACCACAATGGCCGCCACGGTGGATGAATCCAAAGTTAGTAGGTCAGATGGCAGGTTACTGACTACTCCCAGGACAGGTAGGTCATAGGGCAAGTTGTCAACTCTAGTCCAAAGATGCGGAGATGCGTTCTCCAGACATAAGCAAAAGCAAGGAAAATTCCTCACCATGTGCGCTTACATTTACATAATTACATAGTGATTCGTTGCATTGGGGCTGCAGTCTGGCACCATCTTCGGTGAATTATGGAGGCTTACAACTGGTTATACTGGATTATAGAGTGGGTGTCGATAATACATCCGTGAACATATACATGTATGCATATGTACCTTTTTAGAATTTTATCCTACATTTATTAGAGTTAGTAGAATTCTGTTGGTGTTGTAACTTTGCTCAGTAATCAAATTGAAAATCTGACTTGAAAAGAACTGGGCCAAGAGTGAGCCAGCTGTGGGTGCCGAGTTTCCGGTGGACACGAGTGTTCGGGTGGCCATTGGGGTGATGGTTCAGTCAGCACTGCTCTTTCGCTCAGACATCGTACGGTGTTGTGTTGGTACATGAAAGCATTCCTCACTGTGCTTTCTTTTCCTCTTCATTGGCTTAAAATATTGTAACTGAGGCAACAAAGAAAGTGAGTGATACTAGATGAAAAACAAAGGAAAACTGAGAACCACGATAAGGTTGATGAAAGAAATCAATGCCAAATTTGAATCAGGGGGTCGCCTTTCTGATTTTCTAAGTCAACCTCATCAACATTTTTGAAAAGACAAATAAAATGTGATGATGTAGCTAATTTAGCGAAAGGTGTGAAATTGTTAACCACGAAATACGGAACGCATATCACCACAGAGGTTGAAAAGTTATTCGGGATAAGTCAGAACCAGCTCAATGGCAATACGTATCGGAGAAGACCAAGCGCCTCCCTGATGATTTGATAATAAATATTCAGGGAGCACCGTGCTGAGCAGCCAGAGGTGGTTTGAAAAATTAAAAAAGAGAACAGGCCAAAAACAAAAAAAAGACAAGCACACACAGTGTATTAAGATGAAGCCAACAACAAAAGTTGAAGCCAACACCTTCGTGGCTGAATTTATGGATTATGTGGAGGATGAGGGGTTGGTTCCCCAGCAAAAGTGTTCACATTTGACGAAACTACTCTTTGCGGGGAGAAAAAAAATCCCCAATAGGAACTTCATTACTATAGATGAAAAGGCGTTGCTAAGTCATAAGCCTCTGAAAGGTAGGCTCGCTCTGTTCTTGTGGGGGAATGCTACCGGGGATTTGAGCGTGCGGTACATATTAGTGTACCATTCTGAAAACCCATGGATTTTTAAACAACAAAACATAATGGACAATACATTACTTGTATTTACTGTATGTGTCTTCATATCCAATGTACTGTATTTATTGTGTTCAGAGGTTGTAGGGGATATTGCCACAGCTTAGGGCTGTTAAATATATGTCGTGGAAAAATGAATTTACAAGGGTAATTTTTGGACCTTGGAACCAATCATTTGGTTTTCCATTACTTTTTGTGGGGAAAATATGTTTAGATCTCAAACTTTTTAGTGTTCAAACACGAATTTGGTATGAATTGAGTTCAAAAACAGAGAGATCACTGTAATTCTAAGATAAATGTGAAATGATTGATTTAATATAATGATTTTTCTTGCTTTATAGGAACTCCCATAAAATTTAGTCTAACCTAATAAGCAAATTAGTGGCAAGCATATCCACTGCACACATTTGGGCAATTAATATATTTCTAAACCTTCACATTTGATATACTTGAAAATTAAACATGAAGATTAAATCATAGCATTTAAGCATACCACCCCAAATATGTCCTGGGGAATATGTTTTTTGAAATATATTATTTTTGGAAATATTGTAAACATACAAACATACAAAACTACGATATATAGTAGTTGTGATGATTTTACATTTTAAAAATTAGAAAAATTCTAATTACTTTGGAGATCATATTAGAATAGCATATACCTAAATAGAATTTTAATAAAATGGAGAAAATAATACTATTTAGGGGTTTCCGTGTAATTATTTTTAAGCATTCACTTTTTGAGAGAGGCTTTGAAAAAAACTTTTGTATATCAGTAATTATGTTAAAATTCATATGATCATTAGGCATATTTACTCTTTCTTAGTTCTTATTGATTTGATAGTTGAAAACATCTTTTTGAGGCTAAATGGAACATGTTGATTTAAATATAAACTTGAGAGAAAATTTTACCATTGTTATAAAACAAAGATACTTAAGTATTATTTTTTATTTCAAATTATACCAGACAAAACACATTTTATAATTATTTTAAACTGTACATATTCAATTAAAAATATAAATGCTCAATATTCACAATTATTATAAACAATATTATTGGATAATCAATTATATTCAATAATAAATTGTTGAATATATAATACTAGTTGCAAAACAAGTCTCCTTGAGCCAGTCAGGATGCACTGTAGCAACGATGAAACATACAACTTTCCTCTAGTTCTTTAATACTTTCTCCCCCCACTTGATCCCAATTCTACTTTACAAATCCGGCTAGAAACAGAGGATGTACACTGGTACAGATAGGAACTGGAAACACAGGGAATCCAGGACAGATGAACCCCTCAGGATCCGTGGTGAGAGAGGCAATACCAGGAGGGTGGCAGGAAGGTGGGGTAGGAAGGGGGAACTGATTACAAGGATCTACATATAACCCTCTCCCTGGGGGATGGACAACAGAAAAGTGGGTCAAGGGAGACGTTGGACAGTGTAAGACATGACAAAATAATAAAAATTATCAAGGGTTTGGGGGCGGGTAGGGAGCGGAAAAATGTGGAGCTGATACCAAGGGGGAAAGTAGAAAGCAAATGTTTTGAGAATGATGATGGCAACACATGTACAAATGTGCTTGACACGATGGATGGATGGATTATAAGAATTGTACGAGCCCCCAATAAAATGATTTAAAAGACAAGTCTTTCAGGAAAGAAAATCTAATTTTATTCTTTTTCCTTTTTTAAAAAAAAATTTTCAAGTGAATAAGCTTTTCTAAGTAATGTGGAGAAGTAGTGGTTATGCTTTGCGGTCTGAATCTAATGCTCTGCCGTTCGAAACCACTAGCAGCTCCCCAGGAGAAAGACTGGGCTTTCTCCTCCCATAAACAGTTAAAACAGTTACACCCTCTGAAACCCACAAGGAGGTCGCTCTGGGTCAGTATTGACTCCATGACAGTGAGTTTGGTTTGGGTTACAGTACCCTGGGAAGAGGATGAAGCCTGTTGGCTTTTTGGGTCACGTGATGGGTTCTAATAGTGATGTCGGCACTCCAAAGAGCCAGCAGCTTTTAGGTAGAAGGCTGAAGCTCCCCTGTAGGTTTCACACTCCCAGGCTCTGCGGGTGAGGCAGAAATGAGTCTATGGCGGGGGTGAAGCACCTTGGAACATTAAGGCAGATCGCTAAGTACGTTGGAGAAGTAGCACTCTGATCGCGGATCCAAAGGCCATACGCCACACGTGCTTCTCTCAGTCCTTAAGAATTTAAAAGTGTGACATATTTCTTATGCTATCTGGAAAGGAAAACAGCAATTTGAAGAGAAATACACTGTAGTGCCACACACTTGACAACTAACAACATGAAACAACTCTTGGTGTTGAAAATGTTAACATTTAATGATATTTCTGCTCTTTAATTAGAACTGTGAAAATTTAGTTTTATATTTTTTAAGGAGTTTTGTTCAAACCATAAGTGTAAATCTTCTCAGGAGGTTGTTTATTTTATGTTAACTTTCCCATCTTGGGGTGAATTAATGCAACTTTTGGTTACCACCACCGGAGTATTTCTACTCACCTCCTCAAATAACAGATAATCAGCTCTTTTAATTCAGCTTGTTTCTAAAGCAAGCAATTCTGTATTTTACTGTTTCTGAAAAGATCTGAATTTGCACATTTTTGAGGATTTTATAAATAAATGTAGAAATCTAATTCATGGACAAACCGTATTTTAAATTGTTTACTTTGGGTAATCAAATTTGGGCAATATAAATGAAACTGTTTCATATACTGATGAGTTATACTTATGTGAATTCATTAAAATTCCCACTAAATTTAGATCATGCTAAAAAAAAAGTGGTTGACTGAAATCTTTACCACTAGTTTAAAAGGACAAAGCAAAGACAGGGCTCTGGTTTCTTGAACAAGTAAGGCATGATTATAATTTGAGAGTTTATTTCATCCATTCATTAAATATCTTTGGCTTGAGAACATATAGAAAAAAAGAAGTCTAAATCATCCATTTTATAGGTTCAGTCATTTGTTCAGCCATTATAAGAAAGAAAACACATACTTTATGTCTATGGTGCAAAGTTCTAAAATGGTACCATCTGAAAGCTGGGGGTATGAACATTATAAAGCTGATCTAGTTGATAGCCTGAGTTTACAATGACCATGGCACTTTTATGTAACTAATCATGTTGAGAGCAGAAGGAAGGGCAATTGCAACTTGCAAGACTAGTGAAGAACCTAATGTTGCTCTCAAATAGGATTTTTTTTTTTACCCAGACAGTTTCTGCTGGAAAATAAGGCAATAGAATGATTGATAAGCTACCGGTTCCTCTGAAATAAAGCTCTCTGCCAGCACTTACTGAATCCTCTTGGCATGCAACTGCTCTTTGTTGTATTTTAAAAAAATGTAATTTGTGCAATCTATTATTTACTCAGGTGGAAGCAATAATAGAGAAACTCATTACCTCCGCAGCTGTAGACTAATGCTTCCAAAATGTAGCCCCTTGGTGCTATTTTGAAAGTTGTTTTTTTTTTTTATTTCATTCTATGCCTCTGTTAATAATACATTCTTCTGATCACTTTATATTATAAAGAAAAGACAGTCTAATAACTACCAAATTAAAAATGGATTTATAGTATGTAGGTCAAGGTACCAGTCATTGGAACCTCGATGACCTCATTTCCCACCAGGCAATGCTTACTTCCGTGAGCATCACTGAGCTTGCGGTGCTTCCGTTTCTCCAAGCACATATCGTTTGGGGTATTTTGTAGTTCCACATGTCCCTTTGCATGAACGCTCTTTCCCCTCGCATTAGAATGCCAACCCATTTGTACTTCATTCACGTTTTTGCTAAAATGGAACCTCGATTATTCATTGAGCCTAAATATTAACTTCATCGTGTGTATCCCTTCCTGATCCTTTGTTGGGAGATGCTATTAAGTAGTTTTGACATATAGTGGCTTCCTGTGACAGTTTAGAATGGATCTATCTCATGGATGTCATGCGTGTAGAAGCAGATTGCAAGTCTTTTCTCTCATAGCTGCTGGATAGGTTGAAGTGGCATGCTTAGCAGCTGACCCGTCTCTTCTGCATCACCTGAGCTCCTTATTCCCTTTATTTTTCATCCTATCTTACTTATTCTATACTTTTAAATTTATTTTCAATATTCCGCCCCATAAATATAAACTACTTGAGAGTTAAATTTCTCTGTTCATAACTTTGTTCCCAGCACCAAGGACAATGCCATACTTATTGAATACACAATAATAAAATTAATTTTTTAACTGTTGCATGTCTTAATATGCTGACTTTTGTAAGAAACAAATTCATAGACACTCATATGTATATAAGAAAGAGGTTTATATGAAGAGCAACTGATTATTGAGAAAACATCCCAGTCCAGTCCAGATCAAGTCCATAAATCCAATATTAGCCCATATGTCCAATACCAATCTATAAAGTCCTCTTCAGACTCATGAAATACATACAATAATGAAAAATTCAGGAGGATAACAGGCCAGTAGATTGGAAGTCTTGTGGATCCAGTGGTGTTCTAAGTACCTCATGCTGTCAGGGGTCTCCAGGTGGCTTCTCTGACTCTAGAGATCTGGATGTATCAGGGTAGCTCCATGTGACTTCTCCAGTTCCCAGGGTGTATCACCATGTTTCTAGTCAGTAGAGCATCTCCCAAGGAGTGAGCAGAGAGAGAGAGGTGTTTCCTGCCTGCAAGGAAGAAAATATAGGACCGAGGATTTTCAGGGGAAGGCCATACCCATACAGAGGCCTCACTGGCTCTAACCCAATTGGCAGACTAGACTTCACCCCTTCACTCTTAATCTTCTCCAGTCCCCAATTGACACCAGAATATGTAACTACCACATAAAAAGTAAGCCCAACTTTCTAATTCTGTGAAAAGTGCAAGAGATTAAAAAACAAACAACTAGTTTACTAAAAACTAGTAAAGGCATGGAATAAAGCATGTTTTCAGAATCTCCTAATATGTCACTGTTGAGTTGATTCCGACTCAGGAGATCCTACAGGGCAGATCAGAATCTCCCCATAGGGTTTCTAAGGCTATAATCTTTATGGAGGCAGACTGCTCCTCTTTCTCTCATGAAGAAACTGATGGTTTAGAACCTCTGACCTTTCAATTAATTGTGCACTTAACTACTGTTAGTAGGATTAAGTATCTCCACTCATTGTTATAGTTGAACATAAATTACTTTGATTTTATGTCAAATTTTATGACTTCTTTTATATAAATAATTTTTTAAAATTCCGGAGCACTTGTGCCCTAAAATATCCTCCCCACCTGTTCTAAATATCACATTGTGACCCTAGTTGACCTAAGCTCAAGTTTGTGTCAATTGGAATAACAATGTATAATTTCATATTGTCTTTTTAAAGCCTACATTCATCATGCCATGTGGGTGACCTAAACAGATGTCTGCTTCACGTTAAGATCTATCAGACTTTACAAGTTTTGCTGCGGATCTGTAATTCACCCTTCCTGCATTTATGTTTCAGGCGATGCAAATGCAACATACCTGAAAGGATTTCAAGATTTAGGGCATTTTACTACTCATAAATTATACATATATTTTACCCAAGAATTCATTTTGCAAAAGGAGATTTGTTCTGCTCAGTGTTTAATGGGCAGTTTCTATGAGTTCTTGTAATATAAACTAATGCCATTATATTTGCTTATTTTATTTTTTATATTTGATATATCTTTTTTGGTACTTATATGAAAATGAACTCTTTTTAAGATACATTCACATATCATTTTATTAAAAATATGTAACATATTTTGTCTTGGTGGTTTTTAATAATAGTGACATTTGCAAACTTATTGAAAAGCATATTGAGAACAACTAAAAGTAATGAGTACAGTCCCCATTAATGCACAAATAAAGAGTTAATGACATTTTGAAAGAACAAATCCTTTAGATCCATAATTTTGACAAAAATAAGTATGTGTTTTAGAAAATCAGACCTTTTCTCTACATCTGGGTGAATAGTAATGATTCCTTTTAACAGCTATGAAGATTGTTCCCAACATGTGTTTGTTAACTATTGCACGTCCATGTAAATTCTCATTCCCTGAATGACTTATTTCTCTTTCCCAGAATGTTAGTGTGTATTGCTTTATACAAAGGAAATATTCTTATAACTCATTTATAAGTAAAACCTGATGCTTTGCATATCAAACCATATTTTCCAATGGACTGATGGTGTAATTTCTGAGATACACTACTGGAAAAAATAGATTCTGGTTCATAAAATGTTATATCAGAATGCAGCAAACCTCTTACACAATAAAAATATATACACATTTATATATATGTACATACTTAAAAGGAAATATGTGTAGATGATTGTAACCCAATTATACTACAAAATTATAATCTAGTGTATTTAGCATAAGATCTGGGTCAAATATCCTGCCTAAAATCAAATATGCTAGTACAAGCCTGTGAAGACTGGCTTTAAAATGAGAAAACATAGCTTCTATAAATGTCTTTTCTTTTAGAAAATTATCGAGGAACACTTCCAGGACCCTTAATAAAGCTGCCAAAGAAATGAAGAATAGAATTCTAGTGTGTTAAGAATCTGATGAAACTATTCATAAATTAGAAATTGGCATAAACAATTTAACAATCTGTAAAAATTTAAGAAAACAAAAGAGCTCTCTTATGTTTGAAATCTAAGTGTTTTTTTAAGTACACATACATTTATATGAATATACTTGTATAATGTCTTTTGATCTACTCCTCGCCTTTTCATTAAGTAAACAGAATTTTTAGAACTTTTAAATATAAAAAATTATCTAGTGACTATTTCCTAAGTAACTATTGTTTTAAGATATCGAGAGTCAGGAGAATAATCAGGTTTAAAAAGGTTTAAATAGAGCTACTCATCAATGGGAATGTATTTACCAGATTCCTCTGAATGAGTTTATTCTATATATCATATCTTTAATTACAATGAGTTTTCAATGGTTGCTTTTTTCTTTTTTTTTTAACAATTTATTAGGGGCTCATACAACTCTTATCACAATCCATACATATACATACATCAATTGTATAAAGCACATCCATACATTCCCTGCCCCAATCATTCTCAAAGCATTTGCTCTCCACTTAAGCCCTTTGCATCAGGTCCTCTTTTTTTTTCTTCCCCTCCCTCCCTCCCCGCTCCACCCTCCCTCATGTGCTCTTGGTAATTTATACATTGTAATTTTGTCATATCTTGCCCTATCCGGAGTCTCCCTTCCCCCCCTTCTCTGCCTTCCTTCTCCCAGGGAGGAGGTCACATGTGGATCCTTGTAATCAGTTCCCCCTTTCCAACCCACTCACCCTCCACTCTCCCAGCATCCCCCCTCACACCCTTGGTCCTGAAGGTATCATCCACCCTGGATTTCCTGTGCCTCCAGCCCTCATATGTACCAGTGTGCAACCTCTGCCCTATCCAGCCCTGCAAGATTATTTCTGAAAACAGGTTGAATGAGACAGACATGGTTGCTTTCAGAAAAGTAGAACAGAACAATTTGCTTATACTTTCAGAAAGGGAATGTACTAATATGAAAAGGACTTCAACTTAGTAGTTCACTTGAAAATGGTATTTCTTTTTATTGATAAAATATCGAACATCTTGATCTTTTATGCAGTTTCAAAAGTTTTCCTGTTTTTCCTTGTCTGTTTACTTAAGTATAGATGTATATAGTAGACATCAATACTTGAAATGCTTACAAAGGAATACAGAAACTCTTCTCTGTCTATATTGCCTTGAATATTAATAGAGTATGCAGGTGAGTTCAGTACTAAATGTTGGTAACTTAGAGATGGTGGCTCTGTCTGACACAGCAGGATAAAGATCTATCTTGACTCAGAAAAAATACAAGCAGAAGAGCTGATACTAAGGGCTCAAGTAGAAAGCAAATGTTTTGAGAATGATGAGGGCAACAAATATATAAATGCGCTTGACACAATGAATGTACGTATGGACTGTGATAAGAGTTGTATGAGCCCCCAATAAAATGATTAAAAATATATAAGTAAAACATTTTAAATAAAGGCAAATCTAAAATGTCACATCATGTGTGATAATTCTAGAGGAATTGAAGCATCTTATTTCATAGATAATTTTACTATCTTCATGACCCATATATTCACATATAATCGTCTAATGGGGCATTTCTAATCATACTTTGAAAATATATCCTATAGCTAGGCATTATGGCTTTGAAAAGACAAGGTTAAGAATCATGACCCAGCAATGCACCAGATGAGAGATCCAAAGTAGGAGAGTACTGGACATGATGATTTACTGTCCTAATTCCTATTCAATAAAGGGTATGCTGTCCTAACATTGAGAGTGCATTCTGCAGAGGGTCTAGCCAATGGTGCGCCCTCAGTCAAGCTCACATTTCTCATGGATAGCCCACCAGGATGGCTGATTGGAGGGGTGTAGCTTGAAAGCCTGTCCAGTTTGCCCTTTTCTGGAGAATTCAGGCACATTTTGCTCCCCACGTTCCCTTGTGATGAGTCAAAAATTCTCATTTCCATTTCAACCTTGTCTCCTGAGCTTAAAATACGTAAATGGTGATAATAAAAGATACTATTAATATATTTACTATAAGCCAAGTTCTATTTTAAATAAATAAGCATGTCATATTACTTGGCGCCACTTTTTGGATGTGTCAATGCCACTGGCAGTTCAACTTGTTCAAACCACAATGCATGATCTCATCCTTACTGAGAAGGTACTTTTTTTCCTGTCTGTTCAGAGATGACATCATTGGCTGTCCAGAAACTCACTCTTGAGTCTATGCATCTTCTAACTCCATACATATCATCTCTAACAAAAGTCTTTCCATTTTACCTGCTGAAGAGCACATACATATTTTTATGTTCTAATAATAGATGTCTTATATATTGATGAACATTGCTTTCTCTTTTAGCTTGTTTAAATATCTCAGCAGCCCTATAGATCCAGGAATATTCATATGGAAACTGGGTTATACATGGGTCTGACACAATGCTCATCTAGGGATAATCCTGGGTCTTGAAAACAGGGCTGTTAAATTCTAAAGCTATAATATCATCAAATGTTGCCTGATAATATATTTTCTGGAAAATGAACTTTACATTTCAACCAAAAAGCTTAAAAATGGATATTTTTGGAAAGAAAGAATGTGAATTAATATATAGGTGCATATGCACACATGAAACCTGGTATGCATAGTGGATTGCACATTCGGCTGTTGACCAAATGGCCAGTAGTTTGAATCCACCATCCGTTAACTGGCAGAACTATGAGACTCTCTGCTCCTATAATGATTTATAACTTGGAAACTTATGGGCAGTTCTTTACCTGTAGTCATCGTCCTGTAGAATAGACTAGGTGGTAGTAATATGGAGTTTTTTGTATTCCACTGGTAGTTCTAAGATTAGTGTTTTAATCCAAGGATGGTTAAGTTTCAGTGGAGCTTCCAGACTAAGATATAGAGTAGGATGAAAGAAGAGGAGGTCGATTTCTGAAAAGTTAGTCATTGTAATTTATCTTATAAATAGCAGCAAAAATTTGTTTGGCATATTGCCAGAAGATGATCCCCCTGAGGTTGGCAGGCACTTAAGTTAAAGCAGTCATCTTTAATGGTGTGGACAGAGCAAAGCTTTGAGGACAACAACTTGTTGATGTATCAGGACACAAAATGAGAAGAAATAATTGGAATGTGGATTTTATGAAGTATAATTCTACTAAATCGGAAGTCCTCAAAAAGGAAATGGAAGGCACAAAGATTGGTCTCCTAGATTTTATTCCCACTGCTGTCATTTCAATTCATAGTCTCAACTTTCTCCCAAGGCACCACTGGACGGTTTGAACTGCCTACATTCTAGATGGCAGGCCAAGGCTTTCCTGACAGTACCACCAGGGATCCTTATCCTAGAGATTAGTGAATCGTAATAGACTTATCTTTGCCCTTTTGAATCTGACAGTTCTATGGTCTCTGGCAAAGGACACCATGCTTGGCAAAGTGGAAGGACAACGAGAACGCAGAAGACCCTCAAAAAGATCGATGGACAGCATGTCTGTAACAATCAGCGCTGCTCGGGCATACGGACCTTTGTCATTGGGAAGCAGGGCCAGGCAGTGTTTCCCTCTGTTGTGCATAGGAGGACTAATAGTTGGAATCGATTTGATGGCACCTAACAAATACCACATTTCAAGGAATGAAAAATTCAAGAGAAATCACAACACATTGGTGATCTAAAAGATCATACCAAGATCTATTATTAAATTACTTTTCTGCTGGAACACCTCTACATGGAAGATCTGTCAGTACTACTCTATTATTTAAACCTACAAACCAATCACTGCTTCCAAAGATGAGGAAATAGAAGATTTTTACCAACTTCTACAGGCTGAAATTAATCAATCATGATATCAACATACAATCATCTCTGACCATTGAAATGTGAAAGTTGGGAACAAAGAAGGGCCAGCAATTGGAAAACGTGGTGGTTTTGAAAGAAAGGAGACCAGCGATGACATGACAGCATTTTGCACAATTAATGACTTTCAATTACAAATAACTTTTCTTTTTCCTTTCTTTTTTAATATTTTATTAGGGGCTCATACAACTCTTATCACAATCCACACATATCCATACATCAATTGTATAAAGCACATCTGTACATTCTTTCCCCTACTCACTCTCAAAGCATTTGCTTTCCACTTAAGCCCTCTGCATCAGGTCCTCTTTTTTCCCCCCTCCCTTTTTTTTACAAATAACTTTTCAAGTACCTAAATGACTATACAGCTGATCCATGCCATAGGCAATACCTAGAGTCAAATGGACTAAATCTATGGAGACAAGGAGAAGCTAAATATCATCAGTCAGGTGTAGAAAGCAAAACTGACCATCAATTGTTTACATCCATGTTCAAATTGAAGTTGAAGAACATGAAAATGAGTCCATGAAAATCAAAATGGACTTTGAGTACATTACATCTGAATTTAGAGATCATTCCAGGAATACGTTTAATTCATTGAACCAAATAAAAACATCAAACCCACTCCAATGGAACTGATTCAAACTTATATTGGCCCTAGATAGGGTTTCTAAGACTGTAAACATTTATGTAAACAGAGAGCATCATCTTTCTTCTAAGGAAGAGCGAATAGTTTGAACTTCCAACCTTGAAAATAGTAGTCCAATGTTTACCAGACAGGATCACCAGAACAAAAGTGACCAATTACCAGAAAACTTGTTGGATGACATCAAGGATATAATACATGAAGAAAAAAATAAAAGTTAATTTAAAAAGACAGAAGAATAAAGAGGAGGGAGGGGTGAGGGGGAAGAGGAGGAGGAGACTAAAGAGGCAAAAAGAGATGCCAGGAGATACATTGAAAATCTTCCTCTGACGTAGAATAATAAAGTGAGGGAAGATGACATAGTAAAAGGATAGAAGATTTAAAGGAGCGTCTGGGAAGTGAAATTATAGTAGAAACACGTGAAGCACTAGAGTTAGAAGACAATGGAATGAACACACCACATTGATCAAATTGAAATGACTAAAAAGCAAATAAACTATTCTTATTTTAGTTTTCATTAAGACAAGATTATATGGTCAAAATATTGAATGACGGTGGAATCATCAAAAGATACTGAAGGGATATGCAGAGTAACGGTGCTAAAAATAAAACAAGAATACTTAGTGTTAAACCAATTCAAGATAGCCTATGGTGAATACCCAATGGTTTTGCAGGAAGAAGTTCAAGCTACATTGAAGATGTTGACAAGAAACCAACACTTCAGGACTTAATGGAATACCAACTGAAATACTTCCACAAAGATATGAAAGTCCTCTAGTCCAAAAAAAGGGGGGAAGATAGTTACCTGGTGAAGTAACTAGAGGAGATACATATTTCTGCCAGTTACAAAGAAAGGTGATCTAAGATAATGTGTAAAATATCAGTAATATCAATTTTACACACAAGAAACATTTTGATGAAGATAAAAACAAATGGTTGCACCAGAACATCAACAGAAAATTGTCAGAAATCCAAACCAGATTCAGCAGAGACTCAAACGATGGCTCTTGAATGAAAACAGAGAATACCAGGTGTTTGCTTGTTTAATTAACAATACAACTATATTAGACTGTGTGGATCATAACAATTTAGGTAATTGTGAAGTGTGGGGATATTTGAATACGTCATTGGGCATTAGAACAGAGGCAGTTCTGCTTGATGCATCATCCTTTCTAACCAGGAATAGCGTGAGTCACTATTGTATTTTCTCACCAAAATATTCAAATTGCAAACAAGCAAATTACCCAAGCCCATGAGCTACATGAAGAAGAGTGCAGCATCGGGGTTAGGGGAAGCTTCATTAGCAATTTGCCATCCGTCGACGACTCACTGTTAGTTGCTGAAAGAGGTGAGGACTTAAAGCACTTGGTGATGAAGACCAAAGACTGAACCTAAATTTAGAGAAAACAAAAGCGTTCAAAGGGAGAATAGATCACATTGAGATGAAATGAAAAAATATTAATGCTGTTAAGATTTCCATTTTCATTGTATTTCCAATCTTGACTATGGAATCAGCCTTTCAGAAATCAAATGAGTTGTTTTGGAAAAATCTGCTCCTGAAGATCTCTTTAAAGTGTGAAATCCAAGACTTTACTCTGAAGACAATGTTGTTTTCAATTGCCTATGGGGATTAAAAGGTCCACAGTGAATAGGAAAGATGGAGGAACTGAATTATTAATTCAGTTATGGTGTTGGCATAATTTGAATTATGGTATTGGAAATTATATTAAATACATCAGATGCTGCCAGAGGAACAAACATTTTTTTTTGTTGAAAGAAGATTGCTAGATATTCCTCATAAATGAAGTGGCGAGACTCCGTTTCACTTACTTTGACATGCCATCGGTTGGATCATTCCTTCGAGATGGACAACATGCGTGGAAAAGTATGACTAACTGACTCACTGCCACCCAGTCAATACTGACTCATCACCCCCTGAGCATTTCTGAGATTGTAACTGTTTACTGGAGTAGAAAGCCCAGTCTTTTTCCCGTGGCGCTGGTGCTTTTGAACTGCCAGCCAGGCAGATCTCAGCCCAGCGAGCAACCATCAAGTCATCAGGGCTCCTTGGCAAAGTGTAAGGTCAAAGATAAAGAAGAGAGTCGTCAACATGATGAATTGTTACATCAATGGCAAGAATGAGCTCAGAGGAACGAGGTTGTGAATGGCACAGGTCAAGTCAGTGTTCCTGTCCTATATGTGGGCTCTTTGAGTTGGAAACAAATTGGGGGGACCATACAGCACAGCAGAAAAGTAATACTTACCTTTTATTTCTGTCAATCCTTGCAATGACACTATAACTTATTGAATTTTATTTCCCATTTACTTGAGAATTTTTAACAATCCAATTAATGCTGTGACATCCCTATATAAAACTGCAACGAAACTCAAATGCTGCCTTCTGAAATATTTTTTAAAAAACATTTTATTAGGAGCTCATACAACTCTTATCACAATCCATACATATACATACATCAATTGTATAAAGCACATCCGCACATTCCCTGCCCCAATCATTCTCAAAGCATTTGCTCTCCACTTAAGCCCTTTGCATCAGGTCCTCTTTTTTTTCCCTCCCTCCCCGCTCCACCCTCCCTCATGTGCCCTTGGTAATTTATACATTGTAATTTTGTCATATCTTGCCCTATCCGGAGTCTCCCATCCCCCCTTCTCTGCCTTCCATCTCCCAGGGAGGAGGTCACATGTGGATCCTTGTAATCAGTTCCCCCTTTCCAACCCACTCACCCTCCACTCTCCCAGCATCGCCCCTCCCACCCTTGGTCCTGAAGGTATCATCCACCCTGGATTCCCTGTGCCTCCAGCCCCCATATGCACCAGTGTACAACCTCTGCCCTATCCAGTCCTGCAAGGTAGAATTCGGATCATGGTAGTTGTGAGGAGGAAGCATCCAGGATCTGGGGGAAAGCTGTGTTCTTCATCAGTACTACCTCGCACCCTGACTAACCCATCTCCTCTCCTAAACCCCTCTATGAGGAGATCTCCAGTGGCCAACACTTTTTTATACTGCCTATTTGGAGAAATACATCCTTAAAATGCTGAAGCAGTGATTTCATGTTAAAACAAAATTACATATGTTGCCAACCTTGGGAATGTCAGTGCTCAGAATCGTAATATTGAACATATGACAGAAAATCCATGTGTGTCTGAGGGAATATGGTATAGTGTCAAAATAAAAACTAGAAATGTCCGTAGAAGACTTGCCAATTAAAGACTATCACTAAATGCTTACTTCTAAGCTTTCTGGAATGCCAACCATACTGAAAGAGAAACACAAAAGTAGTAATAATATTTTAATTGAAAAATTAATTGTAAGGCTGGAAAATGCAGATGTAATTGTAATGATATGAGGATTAATTTCTCACTTTATTTGCCACATTACCCACTTTTCCTTATTTGTTCTTTAAAGGTGACCTTAAATTTATGATGTTTAATGAGGGGCAGCTTTTGTCACCCAGAAAGAAGTGATGCCTCACTCCTTTCTCTGCAAGTTTTATCCGGTGTTGTCATGGGTTAATTTTTAAAATACACCTTGTAAGACAACATCATAAGGCAAAAGAGCAGGCTGTTCTATTACAGGAATTCTTTCATGTAATAAGTTGGGAACAGGAGAATCCTATTGGCAGCCCTCAGATCAGACCACTTCAGAACTGTAGGTTCTCACAGAATCGTCCTTAAAACACCAGGGAAAAGGTGTATCATTATCATTTATAAAGCTCATTATTTCTGTCCTGTTCAAAATCAGAATCATTTGTAGATAACTATAATCTAGCTATTCGAAATAACTCTCAAGTTAGAATAATTATGAAGATTGGTTGGTATTACATAAAAAATGAGGCTTGTTTTTAAAAATGAGTAAGTGGTTCATTATAATTCATCATTTTATCTAAAATGTTTAATATTGTGAAGACTTGTTAACTTCACCGTTCTCAAAAGTTATTTCATCTTGTTTCCTTTTTAAAGATTCACTTCTCAGTCTTTGTTCTGTTAAAGTGTTTTACTAAATTATCCAGATTACTCTGTAGGTAATATCTGAACTGTTTCTTAAGTAAATTGTCTCTATAATTTCTAGAGAATTTAAAAATATTTGTCAGAGTATCTTAAATGATATTTTAAAAATTATAAATAACTCTCAATAAAGAATAAATATTCTTATTTAAGATAAAATGGAGTTGAAGTTCTTTTGAAATTATTATGGTAAAAGTGAATATTTATTATTAATCACATTTATAGAATCTTTATAATCTTTAAACCCATAGTATTCTAAATAAAACCATGGTTCAATGAACCAATATTGACTAGCGAAACATGTATATATTCACCGGTTAAAATATGTAGTTCCAGTGAACTAAAAAATTATTTTAAACCTCATGGGATATAGACGTTTTAAATATATAGTTGGGAGAGATATCGCAGGACTTGGAAGTAGAAATGTGGGCAGTGCAATCAATACCAATAAAGGAGAGTTTGAGTGCTTTTGATGCATATGGCGACATTCTTTATACATTGATTACAGTCGCCACTTCACTGTGCCTATTTGGTTTCATTTTTTTGTTACTTGAATTAAAGTTTACACCGCGCATTGGCTTCCATTCGTTTACTTGTACGTTTGTTTTGTGATACAGTGGAACCCTGGTACTGGACCACATCAGTACTCAACATACTCAGATCGCAACACGAAATGGCGAGAAAATGTTGCATTGGAGCTCGGCCAAGACATCAGAATCCCACCTGATGCACTTGATTTTTGTAAACAGAGGCAGTTGTGTTTTGGTCACTTGGCCTTAGCTTGTTAGTACACGTCGCTTAAACCTTTTGCAGCTGTGTTCCAGGTGTTTTGCTTTTCTTTTTTTTTTTTAGTTTTTTGAGTGGCTTTTTGTTGTTTTTAGATATATAACATGGTCTAAAAAGAGAGTTTTGTGAAAGGAATCATCATAATAAGGAACTGGTTAAGCATTTTATTGAAATAGTTGATGATAATTTATTCAACACGTGCAGATAGGAGCTGGAGGCACAGGGGATCCAGGGCGGATTATATCTTCAGGACCAGGAGTGTGAGGGGCGATATTGGGAGGGTAGAGGGAGAGTGTGTTGGAAAGAGGGAACCGATTACAGGTATCTTCATGTGACCTCCTCCCTGGGGGATGGGCAACAGAAAAGGGGGTAAAGGGAGACATCAGACAGGATAAGATATGACAAAATAATGATTTATAAATTATCAAGGGTTCATGAGGGAAGGGGAGTGGGGAGGGAGGGGGAAAAAAGAGGACTTGGAGAGCAAATGCTTTGAAAATGATAAGGGCAATGAATGTACAGATGTGCTTTGCACAATTGATGCATGCATGGATTGTGATAAGAGTTGTATGAGCCCCTAATAAAACGTTAACAAAAGGAAACAGTTAAGGAAATGCCAAGAGCAGACCACATTAGACAGGTTTTTTTGATTGTTTTTTTTTGGGGGGGGCGTTGTTGTTTTGTTTTTTAGAGAAATCCAGCCAGGTTCTAGTGAAAAAAGGCAAAGAAGGGGAAAAAATCCTGAAAAGTAGCTACCAGTTGATTTTATGGAAGGGGATTCCCCTTCGAAACACTGACTCTCCATCCCTCCTCTCCACATCTGTGTCCACAGACCCAGATCCTCCTCAATGCAAGGTGTGGGCTGTATTGTCGTTATTAAAAACATTTGAAATGTTCTGTTTCTTATTTAGGTTAAATTATTTAACTGTGATCTTATTTACTTTGAAATATCTGTGTAATGTTTTGTATAAAAAGGCAAGGTTAAGGAAAAACTTGGTCGTCGAAAACAAATTAATCCGTTTTCAGTTATTACTTATGGGAAAAATTGATTCGGCACTCGACTGCATCATATCTCAACTCTCCTTCTAGAACGGATTAGTGTGTAGTCCAGAGTTCTCCTGTCCTTGTAGCAATCCCCACAGTGTGACAGCACTCTTAACTTCCTCCCTGTTTCCTGTTTCTATCCATCCTTCTTGCCCCAGTTCCCTAACCTCCCTGTTTTCTGAGAATACTCCTGAGAAAACAATATTCTTTTGAAGTCCTTTTTTGACTGCTCTAAAGAGAGAATATTTTCTTGGTTTTATTGTCCATCTTATAGGCCTATTTGGCTGAAAGTTGAGCTGTGGGAGTGGGTTCAGTTCTAGGTTTAAAAGATAATTTTAGGGTTTCCACTCTTTTGATTCCTTCAATACTGTGTTCAAGATATAAAAATGTGCGTTGCAATGGACAAATCTGTTACATAAGAGCTGGATTAAATTTTGAGCAACAAGGATAGCACTTTGAGGATTGAAACGTACCTTGTTCAAGCCATAGGATTTTCTCATATGCATGTGAAAATTGGACATTGACTAAAGAAGGCCAAAGAAGAATGAATTCATTTGAATTACGGTGCCGGTAAAAAATAATGAAAGTGCCATGGAGTGCCAGAAGAGCAGAGAACATTATCTTTGCAGAAGTGTCGTCAGCAAGCTCCTTGGAATGGCAGGTTGCTAAACTTTGCCTCATACCTTGGACATTGCCAGGAGGTTCTAGTCTCTCGAAAGGCATCAGGCTTTGTAAACAAGAGGGGTAGAGTGCAGAGAACAGTCCTTGATGAGATGGACTGAAGGTGGCTGAGACAGTGGGCTGAAACATGGTCATTGTGGTGATGGCACAGGATCGGGCAATGTTTCATTCTGTTGTGCATAAGTCATTATGAATCGGTACCAACTTGATGACAACTAATAGTAATGGCCAATCTCCATTGTATTACCAAGCATGGTCTTTGCTTTATGATTTTGAGTTTTGTTCTATAATGTTCTTCAAATATATTCATCATCTTTGATTGTGATCCCTTTCAGAGTGGTCAGCGCTGGAACCCAGGGTACTGTTTAGTTGTGGTTTCAGTGGTTTGGAAGTTGAGGTTCACATTGCCTCAGTCCTTTGGCCTAATTCCAACCATTTTTCTTAACTTTTCTTCACTCTTCTTGTACCTTAGATAGTATACTACTCACCTGTGTAGGATATTGTCTTTCTGAATTTAATTTTGCCACAGGAACTTGATGATTATGATCCTGAATCCCAGGACCTAGTGATTCATTCCCACAGATGCTTGGTTATTGCTGAAGGGTTTTCATAACTCTCATCCTTGTGTTCTCTATACATACATTCACAGATATTATTTGCAGTACATATAAATACATATACAGAAATGTATTCTGTCAAAACTCCTCACGGGTGTAGTTCCATTTGCATTCCCACCTTTGTTTAGCTTAGATGCCTACCTTGCATGCCTGTCCATTATCCACTTATGGATTATTATAATCACTGTTATTGCAGGATCTTGCATGTTTACCTTGTTACCTCTTCTACCCCTCCCTCTTCCTTTCCTCCATTATTTGCTCGACCTCCCTTTTATTATATTTAGTCTTTGCCATCACACCAGTGAGTACAGATTTACCCCCTAGTTATGTATTCCCCCATTTATCCCACCTTCTGTAGCCTACAAAACTCATTTTTTTTCCTGACTGTAAACTTTTTTGTGACTTTTAACAGTTGTGGTCTCATACTGTTTGTATGTTTGCCATTTTGTGATTGGATGGTTTCACTTAGCATAACAGCCTCCAGGCTCACCCATGAAATGAAGTGTTTTGCAGATATACATGTTGTTTTCAATAATTTATCTATTCATTCACTGATGGGGGCTTAAGTTGTTTCCATTTTTTTGCTATTAAGAATATGAAGATGCTTCAAGAAGTTTTGCTATTATGAATACGCGGAAAATGGAATTAAAAGATAATGGAATTTAAATCAATTTTTGAACACTTTATTTTCTGCTACAATGAACCTCGGTGAATATCGTAGTTCTTATTTTTGTAGAGTATACATACTTAATTTTGGAATTGCTGGTTAGTAACTTATTACTAGATTTCCGAGTTTTTAAATGATAGTGTCCCTGTTTTCCACAGGGATTGCAGCGTGTTATAATTCCACTGAGAGTGTGTGCAGCTCTAGTCTCTCCAGAGCCTTTCTAGCTGGGTTGCTTTCAGTTTTGAACATTGTTTTTAATGCTGCAATGAAATGACATCTCACTGTTGCTTGGATTTGTATCTCTCTGGTGCCTAGTGATCACAATTCTTTTTTTCATAGATTTGCTGGTGAACTAAATATCTTCTTTGGTAAACTATCTGTTCAAGTCATGGATTATTTTTGAATTGGACTGTTTTTTTGGTTTTTTTGCTGAGACATTTAAGTTTTCTATAAATTTTAGAAGGATCCCTGGTGGTATAGAGTGATTGGGGTGCAATCAATCAATAAGATATGTAGTTCTAAACCACCAGGCACGTGGTGAGAGAAAGATGGGGCTTTCTACTTCCATAGCGTTACAATCTCAGAAACCCACAGGCACAGTTCTACCCTATCTAGTAGTGTCATTGTGGAAGTTACATAATCTGTTGTCAATTTGAGACGGAAGATTGAAGGGATGGAACATAGCTTGTCAATCAGGTCACAGCTCGATGAATTCATTTGGAGGCGGTAAGGAGAAAAGAGCTCACTGGAGGAGGGACACACGTAACTCCCTGTGAGATATTATTGACAACTAGACTAGTGGAGCTATACTGATGCACCCAGAGCCCTGGAGCTGGAGGAGCCAAATGGGGACACACGCCGGCACTGAAATGCTTCTACTGCCACTGGATCCACAAGACTTTCCACCCACTGGCCTGCATTTGGCACTATTGTATGTGTTTCATGAGTCTGAAGAGGTATTTATAGATTGGTATCAGACATATAGGCTAATATCAGACTTAAGGATATCATATGGACTGAGCTGGGGTTTTTTCTTAATATACAATTAATCCTTATGTAAAGCTCTTTCCTATGCACATGAGTGTCTATGAGTTTGTTTCTCTAGTCTACCCAGACTAATACAGTTGTTATTAGTCAGAATGGACTCAATGGCAGTGAGTACAATTACAAATTTTAGAGACTAGTTTCTTGTTTGATATTGTCATTGCCATACATGTTTTTCTATTCAGTAAACTCTATTTTACTTTTATTTTCAGGAAGTTTTCTAGTTTATCATCTGCCTTTTTGAATTTTTATTTATTTTTTATTACTTTTTTCACATTTATTTATTATTTTATTTTCATTTTAATAGATCATTCTATTGGGGGGATCTTACAGGTCTTTTAACAATCCATACATCAGTCATATGAAGCTCATTAGCACATATGTTGCCATCATTTTAATTGATTCATAATACATTTATGCCATGTATTAGAGCCACTAAAATTGACCTTAGTTATTCTTTGATTATGTTTATAGTTTTAAATTTGACATTTATGTCTTTCATCCATCTTGAGTTAGTTTTTGTGAATATGGTGAGAGATATAAATCTGGTTCCATTTTTAGCAAATGGATACCTAGTTTTCCCAGGACTATTTATTAAAGAGCAGTCTCCTCACATTAAATGGATTTAGCCATCTTCCAAAGGTGAACTGTCCATTAGTAGACGGACTTACCTCTGGGTTTTCCATTCTGTTCCATAGTTTGATAAGCACCATCAGTTATAGTTCTTCCAAAAGTTTATCTCTAATTTTACTGTACAAAAATTATATGGAATCTCCTAAATATCCATGGAAAACTATTAATATTAATATGGAGGATTTTTCTGAGAAATCTACATTAAGTCCACCATAGATAACTCTGCATGACCATCAATAAACATATGCTCCGTTAGCCAGCCAAGTGGAGCAGAGAACCAATGTATCAATGGACACACTTATGAAAGTTACTGTCAGTGATGGTGGTTATTCTTGTGTATGATTAAGTGATTAGGTGATTACTGATGGGCGGGAAAATATCAACTATTGCTTGTCTAAGAATTACTTGATTACTGGATTGTAATCAGATATTATTTTATATCAGATATTGTGTTATATTTTAGCTACTTTCTTTAAATCTTTATTACTTTCTTTACTCTGTGGGGTTGGTGGACACTGTAAAAATTCCATAAATTGAGGACTTTTAAGACATTATTAAATTGATTTTGATTCAATTTCAAAATGATTTGAGTCATTTTTAAAATGACAGTATATGTAAATATTTGAAAGGAGAAAGAAGTGTCTTTTTAGCTAGGTCTCTGATGCATTCTGGAGGGTTTGCCATGAGAGCTGTGTGAGGTCGGAGTGGAGTCTAGCAATACAATACGCCGGTTTATGGTTCTGTAGGGTGTGTGTGTGGTAACATTTTCAAACAGTTTCAAAGATCATTGGAAACGATAGTGTTTGTGATGTTAGTAATAATTGATATATACAAATGTTATATAAAACTAGCTATGTAAAAATTGAAAAATTATTTTTCTTTGTTAACAAAACCTGCCATATTTCTGAAGAGGGGTAAGAGGGGAAGGAAAGTATATGCTTGCATTGTATGATGGAATTCTACTGGCAGATGTTTGGATTTGGTTAACTTTTCACATAAAAAGTATTTTTAAAATTCCAACTCTATGTTGTTAACTTTACTGAAAACTACTTTTAAAGAATTAATATATATAACAAGTTTCAAATTGTAATATAAGCAACATTTTAAATACACTAAAAAATATGCCTATGCATTACTTTTACTTCTTTGGGCAAATAAATATGGCTTTAAATATTTAAAAATAACAAAGTCATTCAGTTTTCACATTTGAAACAATAATATCCTTTACCCATTTTCCTTTCTTTATTTTGATCTCATGCAATTGATTATTTTAACAAGAGGGTATGTTCACTTCCAGCCCTGAAAGCTGACTAAGGACCATAGTCTTAGGGGTCCCACCAGTCTCGCTGTGATCAATAAACCTAGTAAATTCGAAGATTTATATTTTATCGTATACATTTTTTCTCACTCTAACCTGTTCATATGATGCTTTTCAGGATAATTGACAGTGTTAGCTGGGAACCATCTAGTTCTCCAGGGTCAGGGCTGTGGAGAGTGAAGTCTGCATGTTTTATCAGTCAGTTCATGGCACTAGCTTTTGTGTTCCATCACTGTTCTTTTCTTTGGATCAGGAGAGAGCAAGGGTTGAACCTTAGATGGCTCTCATGAGTCTTTAAGATCCCAGTCACAACTATCAAAGTAGGATGAAGATCGTCGACTTCATGAATTATGTTATACCAAATGAGCGGCATCCTCCAAGACGCTGGCTCTGTAGTATTCATAATGTTCTTGTCATTCATGATAGATTCTTATCTGTTTTCCTGAAAAATAAAATTCTTATAATTTATGCTGTTAACACATTGTAATAAAACATTTCTATCACACTTCATCACAAATTTAAAACTTTTATTCTGTGTAAAGTTGGCATAAATATAAGAAAGTTAATTGTTAGTTGGAATAATAGTTAATATTAAGTTCAGGACTGTATTACTGTACTCAGCTGAAGACTGCAGAATACTGTGAGTGGAACAGCTGGTGTCAGAATTGTTAGAGGGTTGAAGTTGAAGGTTGGATTCATATCAAGCTCCATTATTCTTGGGTAATTGCCTATAATGAATAATCCAAGAGAATTTACAAGTGAACAAATAAACTCAAGAAATTTCAATAAGATTTTGGATATAAGCACAAAATATGGTTTGATTGCATTCTGATAGAACCATTGTAAAGGGGTAGAATTGTAGTTCAATCAAGGATATTTATTATAATCACAAAGTATGATATAGTCAGTGTTCCATTGAAGAGACAATGTGAGAAATATCATAAAGCATTATAAAATCTTTGAAATACTTAAGTTTAACTACTGTCATTAAGGAACTATACCTGACTCAACAGAATATAAAAATATCAATTCTTGATATTATTTTGTATATATTAAATGGATTATCAACTTACATTTTCATTTAAATGAAAAGTCGATTTCAAAATTTAGAAGATAAGCATAAACTTGCTGGGAATTACATAATATGAAAGAAGATGATGAAACTTGCTAAATCAAATATCAAGGCATGTTGTGAATTGTAAATAAAACAAATTGGTGTAGAAGTGAGGATAGGCAAATAAAACTTAATGAGGGAGCTCAGAAACACATATATGTAGATACCTACTATAAGTCTATGGTGGCATTCATGGTCATTGCAAAAGGTTAATTTAATAAATGGTTACTCATGTATACATATAGAAAATTGGATTGTATAGCAGAGCCTAAACCAATACGAATAATATTAAACATTTCTGTGTAAAACAGAAGCCCTGGTGGTGTAATGGGTTCTAAGTGGGCCGTGGACTGGAAGTTCAGTGGTATAAGCCACCATCCTCTCTGAGTTAGAAAGAAAATGCGTTCTCCCATGAAACTATTAGTCTCAGAAGCTCACAGGGACACGTCTGCTCTGTCTTGCTGGGCCACAATAAGCTGCTATCAGCTAGGCAGCAGTGAGTTTTTTGAGAAGTGTAAAATATTAAAATCTGGCACACGTTAGTTAAATATTAGAGGTTATTAACTTTATACTATACAATTATTTAAAAGAATATTAAACACTATTTTCCCCAAGTACCACAGAGTTAGTGTCTAAAATATACATTACTAAGGTGTAGTGTCCCTTTTCCCTGAAAATGGTCAAACAGTATGAAAAGACGCTCAGTGAAGAGGAAACTCACATGTAAAAAGAATGGGTGCCGGTATCCACCTCCTTTAAGTTCACTAGCGCTAGGTAGGGAGAATTGATATCAGCCCCACCTCCAACCTTCTTTGCCAATTCTGACCTCAGTCATTCCTCCAGCAGTGAGATCTCCGTCTCCGCTGGGGTGGATCATTCCCAGCAATTGCCATGTAGAACTCAGACTCTGCTCTCAATGCTGGGCCGTATTGTAAACAGGCTACCATGCAGGAGCAGACGTACTGGGGACAGTTCTTCAATCAACTCAGTCCCTCCCTAGCCATACCCACAGGCAGCCCTTTCTCTCGGGCTCAGCGTCTCAGCCACAGACATGGGCAATGTTACAAAGCTTTCTTAGTGCTGCTAATAAGTACCCCAAGGGCCATAAACTTCAGAGCTAGGTGTTCACTATAACTCTGTGGGCCCACTAACCCAGTGTCCCCCAGCTCATACTCTTAGCTGTACTTACCCCATGGCCCAAGGAGCCCACCCCTCGGTCTCTTGCTCTGGCTTTTGGTTCTGTGGCCTTTTCTGCCAACCCTCTGGCGTGCCTCCCATATCATTACTTTGTCTTTTGGACTGAGGCGCAGTGCACAGGGATCAGCAATTAGGCTCCAGTGGTTTCAATACACTCCTGACTCTTCTCTCTTGATATAGGGAGAGGTTTTCTTCCTACTTCTGAGTTGTCTCATTTTCTATACATCCGAATAGCAAAGCCCCATGGTTTTACAACCACAATGTTTTAACAATGTTTTAACAATCATTCACAATTATCATATGATCATAGCAGCAGTATCTGCTACCATGCTCACCAGGAAAAGAGGAGCTACCCCAGTTTGCATGATCCCACTCAGTTTTGGGGAATTATAAGGCATACTTGTAGAAGAGCCATATCAAGTAAATCACTTCAATGCACCACATGATTAAAACTATGAACAAATACCCCTAACTATTTATCAAGGATATGAAATGTGAAAATTTTTTGAAAATTGAAAAAATAGCCAAAAGTATCACATATTTCTTAGAATCCAGAGTACTATAGAGTATCATATACTAATAGCAATTCATACTATAATTATAGCTGGGAATTTGCATAAGCAGGATGGAAACCAGGTTTATAATTTGGGGTACCAGAGAGAAAAGAGAATCAAACCCAAAAAGAGTCATTGCCATCCAGTGATGCTGATTCACCGTGACCCTATAGGACAGGGCGGAACTGTACTTACGGCTTTTCTGAGACTGCCACTCTTCATAGGGATGGAAAGCCCCTTCTTTCTCCTGCAGAGCAGTGGGAGGTTCAAACTACTGACCTTGCAGTTAGCAGTCAAGCACATAACCACTATGCCCCCAGGGCACCTTACAATCTCTGGCAGAGCTGGAAATGCACAAATCCGTGTGGATCATGCAATTATCTAAATGTGCCAGAGCAGTGTTTCCCAGATTGGGTGATCATCCCCCTGGAGCACTTGGAGCAATGCTGGAGGTCTCCCGAAGCAGACATCTATACTTTATCTTAGCTTATGGGCTACAGAGCAAGCATTTCTCATTGCTAAGTGGTTTGTTTTTTTTTTCTGAAAAGGGAGTAGGCCAAAAAATTTTGTGAGTTTGTGCCCTAGAGCTTGGATGGGACTTTTCCTCCATGAATATCAAGGCTATGCTTACAGTAATTTTATTAATTATACTTTAAAGGAACAAATTGGTAAATCTAAATATCACCTCTATTATAATGGATAATGTGAACAAGTGCAGTTCTACCCCACAGTATGAGGTCCCTATAAGTCAGAATTGATTTGCTGTCAGTGAACGTTCTCAGACAGAATAGAGTAGAAAGGGCGTTGCCTCCACTCCATCTGATAAACTCCAGGAGGGAGCACTGTTTCCTGGGTACCCGTTGGAATGCATTGTTGATGTAAGCTCTTGTGTCTACCTCAACATACGTACTGCATTCATGACCCAGAGCCCTTCTGATCAGCCCAGCTTTCTACGTGATGTCTTGATTTATTTCCCATCATGCCTGTGCGCCAATTTCCCTTGGCTTCTCATGTCCTTTCTAATATTCCACATTTCAGCCGCCCTTGGCACCATTATACCCCATGCTCCTGGTCTTCTCCCTCTGCTTAATATGCCCATGCCATTGTCTTCCCCTGGCCCGGTATGAGATGATAATACATTTGCTCTTAAAAAAAAAATAAGTGAGTCAGATCAATACGGCTTAGCTTGAAACTTATATGAAGATAATAATATTCAATAACCCAGTGTTTAAAAATTTATAAGCATATGGAAAATATTAAGAAAAGTATCTGAATGTGAATACCTAGCAGGTACTGAAGGCCATCATTGCAGGGTCTTTATGTTACGAGCAAGAAGAATAATAAAATGATTGAAGTCTCTACCTTGAAAGTTTAATTAGTTCAGTTGCCTCAAGGGTATAATGGTGTGCTTTATAGCTTTATATTTGGTTTATAGGAAAGTGAGACATTTTATAAAGAACACTATAATATTTAGACTATGTTCTTTTAAAATAATTCAAATGTAAAAAAAACCCAAATTCACCAAGCAAGTTAATACTTGAAGTTGTCATTCAAAAGAGACAGAAGCTCGAAGGCAAGATATTTTCTATTTCAATATTTTCATGTCTCTTTAATAGTTAATTTCAGATTTATTCCATATCAAATGAATGCACTTCAGTCACTCACCCCTCTCCTTTTCAGTGAAACTGAAATCAAGTTCCATGGAGGGTACAGTAAAGCCCTTATTATGGGGATGATTACACTATGATACTATTGCTCACAGTTTGTGAGATATGCTTTTGTAGATTTAAGATTGAGTGAGCTTTAAATATAGGAGAAGTAAATAATAACTTTTTTCTTTTTTATTAAATACTTTTATTTGGGACTCTAACATCTCTTATGTGTGTCAAGCACATTAGCACATATGCTGCCATCATCATTTTCAAAGCATTTTCTTTCCACTTGTGCCTCTGATATCAGCTCCCCATTTCTTCCTCCTCCCTCCTCCTCTCCTCAAAAACCCTTGATAAATTACAGATTATTTTTCCCATATCTTACATCTTCCTCGGTCAACCCGCTCCCACTTTTCTGTTGTTCATCCCCCTGAGAGAAGGTTATAATAACTTTTTAGACAAGTGTTCTCCCTTTAAAAGTGTTGTGTCATGGAAACAGATCTAGGGCAGATGTATTTGTCTCATTCTGTTGACTGAAAGATGTGACAAGAGCAAAAAAAAAAACACTGTTCTCACATTCTTTGCTAATCTGGATAAATTGATCTGCATTTTTGTTGGCTGTAGTGAAGAATGTAATGTATACATTTGAAACACTACAATGTCTCTACATGATTAATACATAAAATGTATACTGAGTATTAATTTCAATTATATTTTAAAATATCCACTGAAAATGGCTTGGAAATAGTCATTGGTATCTTTTATAGAAATGTTAATTTATGAAAAATCTCTGGATCCAAACATCCATACATCCAATCTAATCATGAGAAATATATCAAGCAAATAAAAATGAAAGATAATTCTGTAGTATGACTTGTCAGTCTGCCTAAAAAGTGTGAAGATTATCAACATCAAGGAAAGTTTCAGAAACTATTATGCCAAGAAGGGCCTAATAGCCAAATATAATGTGGCATTCCAAATTGTATTCAAAGCACAGGAAGTACATTGGTTAAATCAAGGCACTATTACTAAACTAGGAATAATACTGTATCCGTAAACCCAACTCATGTTATTAATTCAATTCTCCCTGCAAACATCCCTTATGGACAGAGTAGAACTGCCCCTTTGGGTTCCCAGGGCTATAGACCTCTATGGGAGCAGCCAACCTCCTCTCTCTCCTGAGGAAGTACTGCTGGAGTGGAACTGATCACCTTGCCGTAAGCAGCCCAAAGTATACCTGACTTCACTACCGGAGGTCCTTAATGTATTTATATAAGATCATTAAGCAAAAGTACTGCAAGTTTAGAAATTCCAGTCCACTAGTCACTCTGCAGAAAAATATAAAGTTATTTGCTGCCCTAAAGGTTAAAAGCAGCAGAAACCATATATATGAATGCTATGAGTCAGAACTGAAGCGTGGCTAATGAGTGGTTTTACCATCCGCACACCCATGTAATGTGGGCCCTGACAGTTGTGAAGATGCTGCAGGACCAGGCAGTGCTACATTCTGAGTCTATGCGTCTTTGCACTGAGTTACTACAGGTAAAAATGAACTCTATGGCATCTCACAACAAACAACAATGTAAGCTGTTAATGACATGCTCTCTTTTGTGTAATAGGGTATTAGGGACTCTGTGCTATGTCTTTAATTTCTCTGTAAATATAAATCTTTTTCCAAAATAGATGTATTTGAAGGAAAATAATTCTATAATTTATTATTCTATTTCCTTTGCTATATTCTTCCATCATTTAAAACTGAGAAAAACACTGCTATCCAATTTACATGTTTGGAAATTGGGGTCTAGAGAAATTGACAAATATCTAATGAAGTTTTGAGATTAGAAAACAGACCTGAAAATTAATTTTGATTAATTAGATCATGTGTGTTCCAAACATAGAGTTGATAAAGATTCATATATGGTACCAAGGTAGTATGAACCAGCTCAAATTTTACATATCATTTTGCATTTTCATAAATATATAAATTTCCCTACACACAAAGACTATACCTATCTTCAGACTACAATGTACCCCAAATAACTGACATTTTACATAAATTACATAGTAAATCTTAGCCTGACCCTTCGTAGGCAAATATAAAGACACATTTTTAACTTTTCCAAATTCAATCTTTTTTACAATATCTTTGGGGCCTGTTTCTTTAATTAGATATAGATTTTTAAATTATCCTCATCACTACCCTCATTTTAAACCATATATTGATAATTTAGTATGTAATGCAGTGTGAACTGCACATTGGTTATAACTGTAGACTAATTTAATCCCATTATAGTCCTGTGATTCAGGTAAACTTTTCATCTCCATTTTACAAATGAAAAAAATTGTGATACACCATCATAATATTTATTCTTTTTCTCACAAATCATGTGACAGAACCTAAATTCACTTTCTGTTTGGTGCCGTCATAGTTAAGGTTTTGAATCAATTTGACTGGGCCAGGATTCTAAGTGGTTTGGCAAACCTACTAATCCCCCATGATTTACCCTAACATACTGTGATCCCCTCCAAAATGAAAGCTGCTATGGAAAAATGATGATGTCAAAGAGAACCAAAGAAATTTTAAAGGGAAGTCAAAAAGAAAAAAAATATATAATAAAAAATGCAGAGACTCAGAGTCAGAAAACCAAAAGGGAAAAACATGCTCAGCATACTTAACCTGAAAGAACGTAGAAAGATCCATGCCTTGAGTTGTTATGTTGAAAAGGGTCAATGGACAAAATATTGACCGATGCCAGAAGCATCAAAGGGAGATGGAAGACATTTGCAGTCACCGCCCAACAGAGCGACTTGACATTCAACCACTCCACGAGGTCGCGTATGACGGAGAACCAATGGTACTGAAGAAAGAATCCCAAGCGCCTATGAAATCATAGGCGAAAACCAGGATTCTGGGAAGTTATGGAATACAAGCTGAAATGTTTCAGCAAGCCAATGACGCACAGGGGACACTCAGTCCTATATGTTGGAAGACACTACTTTTATCCATTCCAAAGAAAGGTAACCTAACATAATGCTCATATAGAACAATATCATGAAGATCGCATACAAGTAAAATTTAGCTGATGATGACCAAACAACGGTTGTAGAAGTACATGGATGGAGCTGCCAGAGGTTCAAGCCAGATTCAGCAGAAGATATGGAACAAGGATTGTAATTTGTGATGTCAGGTAGATCTTACCTTAAAGAAAAGAATAACAGAAATGTGTTTACTTATGTTTATCACTGTGTGGATCATAACAAACTACGGAGAGTCTTGAGAAGAATGGGTCTTCCTGGACACTGCATTGTGCTCATGTGGAAAGTGTATGTGGATCAAGAGGCATGTGGGCAAACAGAACAAGGGAAACGTGCACAGTTTAAAATGAGGAAAGTTTAAAATGCAGTTTAAAACGTGCACAGTTTAAAATGAGGGTTGTGTCCTCTCACCACACTTAGTCTGTAAACCAATCAGTGAAGCTTGATGATATGAAGAAGAATTCAACATCAGGTTTGGAGGAAGACTTGATAACAGCCAGAAATACGCAGATGGCGCCGGTTTGCTTGCTGAAAATGAGGAGGATTTGGAGCGCTTGCTGATGAAGATTAAGGATTACAACCTTCAGTATTGATTACGACTCAATATAAAGAACAGAATGCTCACAACTGGACCAAAAGGCGACGTCACACTAAATGGATAAAGGATTAACGTTCTCAAGCATTTTGTCTTGCTTCGATTCACAATAAATGCTGATAGAGGCAATAGTCAAAATATCAAAAGATGCATTGCCTTGGGTAAATATGCTACATGAGATCTCTTTAGACTTTTGAAAAGCAAGCATATTACTTTGAGTATTAAGCTACATTTAACTTGAACATGGTATTTTCCATTGCCTCATAAGCATGTGAAAATTGGACATTAACTAGGGAGACCAAAGAACTGATGTATTTGAATTGTGGTGCCAGGAAAGGTCATTGAAAGTAGCATGGATTGAAAAAGGACACACAAATCTATCTTGGAAGAAACATCACCATTTTTCTCCTTAAAGTCAAGGCTGATGAGACTTCCTCTCACTTCCTGTGAACACGTAGCCAGGAGAGACTATTTCTGGAGAAGAACATCATGGTAGGTAAAGTAGAGGGCAAGGTAAACGAGGAAGACCCTCAGCAAGATGGATTCATACAGTGGACGCAACAATGGGCTTAAGGACAGGCACAATTATGAGGCTAGGACAGTGTGTAGGATAGGGCAGTGTTTTATTGTGTTGTGAATAGGGTAGCTATGGGTTGTAACTTAATCAATGGCACCTAAAACAAGAAATGAGCAGCCAGTCACTTATAAGATTAGTGTAGAATGTAAAAGCTTTATTCAGGTTACAGCCTTGAGTGAACCAAAGGGAATACATTTTCCTCTTTGTTATGGTCTGCTTCTATTATAAGTAGGCCCTGTGAAAACCCTGGCTTATTTATTGCTTTGCTGGGTCTAGTTCCTGCATCTGGTTGGTTATCTGACTTCCAGATTTCTGAATGTGGTCCAGTCGCCTGTTATGTTATCTTCTTATCAGCCTGCCCCTTTATCCACCCATTCTTTTCCTCTAAAGTCAGAGACCTGTCACCTCTCCTGCCAATCGTGAGTCCCTCTGCTGCAGTAGCTATGTGCTGTAGGAGTAGCCTCGAGTTTAACATTTTGTCCGTGGAATTGGATATTTCCAGGTCATGGAATTAACCCCTTGCCACAAGCAGCTGAGCCATCTCTTTCTACACATGCATATGTAAGTGTCACTGATGAGCCTCCTCTGCAAACCCAGCCAAAGACAGGTGCCATGCTGTCAATTTTGAATGAAGAGTTTGAAGGCAAGGAGTCCTGGAAAACAGAGTATGTTTGGAAATTTATTATGTAAACAAAGGTACAATTCTCTTCATTGTGATTGAACTAAGGAACCACATGGCATTTACATTAACTCCCAAGTGCTGTTCAATTAAAATAACAGCAGTTGCAACAACACCACCAAAAACCAAACAAAACAACATAGATCCAGGTATAGGTTTTGGGATTACACTAAATCCTAATTCAAATTTGAGAGCAACTAGTTCTTACAGCATGGTCCTGCTCAATACTCACTCTCAGGAAGGGATTACAGAGAGACAGGTGCTATAGCAAAATGTGCTGAAGAAATCATATGGTGCTAGTGACCGGATAAAATAGCGTCTGGGGTCTTAAAGGTTTGTCTCCATACAAGCAGCCATCTAAGTGAGATGCCAACTAAGTCCACATGGAAGAAGCACCATAACTAGTCACTGATGGATGGTGCATCCTATAATTCAAAATCAAAGGAGGGATTAGTATCAGAGCCTAAAGTGTGAGACTCTGATTTGCAGAGGGCTAGAGATGACAGTGTAGGAAATAAGCCTCTGGTGAACTTACTTTATTCACAGTTGAGGGATAAGAAGGAAGTGGTTACTAAACAGAGTGCATTAGAGTTTAGAATATCAAAGGGACATATTTGATTTGAACAGTTAAAATTTGTCAGCAAATCCCCACTAGAGTACATGCTGGAACTGATCTGGTTTCCAAATTTTCTGTATTTTTGGTTTGTATTGTTTGTTCTTATTAGGGTGCCTCTCAGAGGTGTTACATCAGTAGGGGTCATCCTCTTGAAGCTGTGTTATATATTTTTCCTTTTTCAGTGTATGAAACTCAGGATTGCTAAACCTATAGAGACAGCAAGCAGAATAAGGTTTTCAGGGGAAGGGAAGTACAGTGTGGCGGGGAGTGAAGGGCAGGCGATGTCAAGGAGTCTACGTCGAAAGAGAACGTTTGGAAACTGATTGTGGTAGCAATTTCACAGTCCTGCTGGCTGTGATTGAACTATGGAATGATATATATGTATTAAATTCAAAATTATAATAATTTTTAAAAACTACTTTAACCATTTTTTATAAACTTTCTCAGAGGAGAAATCTGGAAGGAGACATATTCAAAGGACAGTGAATATACATTGGTGAGGAGCCCTGATGGTTTATTGGGCTTCTAACTGCAGAGAGCAGCAGTTCAAATCCAACAGCTGCCCATAAAGATTTTGAGTGTCAGAAATCTCCGAGGCTGCTCTACTTTTGCCTATAGGGTCAGGATGAATCTGGACTGACTCAATGAAAGTGAGTGAGCACATTGAATAACGGGGTTTAATTTTTATCGTAGAATAGACTACTTTTGGAAGAATGAAAAAAAATTTATAATATTATCAAACTATCCGCACCCCCCTCAGTGAGTTGTAATCATTTAAGTTCCCAACTAACTAAACCTAAACCAAAGGCACTCCCATGAAGTAGACTCTGACTCAGATGTCTTATGTAGTCTTTCTGAAACTGTAATTCTTTACGGCGTACACAGCCAGATCTTTCTCCTGGGAAGCAGTCGGTAAGTCTGAACCGCAGACGCTGTGGTTAGCAGCCCAAATCCCAACTCACGTTGCCACCAGGACTGGATCCAATATAACCATTTAGGATCCCTCATGGCAAAATTATTAAGTACTCAATTGCTAATCAAGATGTCAGTGGCTCCACAGGACAAGAAGTCCATAAAAGTTATAGTCTAAGAAATCCTGTAGTGGACAACTTTCAGTCAGATCCATTCAACGGGAAATTCTTCATTAATTATCATTTTAAAATTTAAAGAAAATGTAAGGACATGTCATTTAATTTTTAAGCTTGTAATTTATTAAGCACAGTTTATAATTCAATAAATGTACCCTTCTTAGCAATTATCCTTGTAAAATTATTTATCTCATCAATGGTCCTTTATTTTATTTTAATAATCAAAGTGATTGGTGTATTTCAACAATATTACATTGATTAAGAAATGTAAGTTTAAGTTATTCTAAGGATATAAACATAGTTCATCATTCTCTAGATTAAAAAATATAGTAAATAAAACAATCAGTTGTTTTCCTTCCCTGTAATGGTTTTTATGCATTTATAATATTTTATAATAAAATATATTACTTTTTATAGTTTCTGTATGCCATGCATTGATTAATATATTTAAAAAAAAAACACATTTTAGTTGGAATTCACTGACTAATTCTCAAAGAATGCATTCAAAACTTCATAATCTTTTTCTCCATTAAGAATAAAATTTAAAAATATAGCGCAACAATCATATAGATATTTTTTACTTCTTATATATGAAAGATTTTTTAGCTTTTGATTAGGAGCACAAAGACAGACAGTAAGCTTCCAATTCCCATAAAATAGTCATACTTTAACCCCACAAAGCACAGCTGGGAGTAATGATATGGCTTTATGTTTACCCCACAAAAACATAAACAGTGTTACTATTTTGCAAATATTGGCAGTGACTTTTAGGTACACATGAGTAAGATTCTTTTCTCTAAAAATATGTTTATAATAATAAAGACTAAGTATTTCTGGAGCCTCATTTCCAACATTGTGCTATATTCTTAGGGGAGAAAATTGGAAGGAAACAAATTAAAACGACAGCGATTATTCATGTAAACCACATGTGCACAGCCCACGCCTGAAATTTACCACATCTTCTCTACTACAGGATCCAAAGGAAAGCGTGTGATATTATTATTACAAGTATAATACCATTCAAAAAAAGTTGAAAGTAGTTTGGATACTTCCAGAAGGCAACAGTCTATATTTGGACAATTTGAGTATAAAATACACAGAATAAGGGTATACATCTTCGTATATATAGCAATATATGTATAAATTATTTATCTAGTGATTGTAAATAATTGTTTAAAACTCACTTTTTTATAAATAAATTTAAGTGTGGAGTGCAGCAAAGGTACTGGAGGGAGCAATCAGGCCACACAATGCTAAATGAAGCGCAAAGGTAAAGCGGGGTATAGTGGGCATTTTCTTAGTGCTCAGACTCTTTAACAGGCAGTTTTAATCAGGTTAAATGGTTATGAGTAACTTTTGAAATAGTATTTTTCTTCTCTAATGGAAAAATACATAGCTAATCATTATAAAACCCTGAAAAAACTGACAAAAATAAAATTATAATTAAAGTCACCCACAAGAGTAGCTCTTGGGAACAATGTCAGTTTTTTGGGTACTGCTTATTCTTTAGTCTTTTCTTGATCTCATGGTGTCTTCAAAATGAGAATGCACTGTTTTAAAATATATTTTTCTCATTTACAGCTTAATGAGAGCATAGAATTAAGTACTCTTCGTGAAGCTGATGTTAAAAGCTACATAATTTTCCTCCAAATAGTAGAGTTACAATTTATAGAACAAATAAATATTTCAGATTACACTTGAGGATTATTTATTCATTTTACTATTATAAAATATGAGAGTGGGTTTTATAAAGCCTTTCTTAAAAGCATCCTTTCACATAGAATGCATGTAATTATAAGCTACATTAGGTAAGCGTAAAATTGCTGTTGTCAACAGTAATTGAAAGACTAAGGAATGACCAGCTAAATTGAATTTAGCAAAGTGACTCATTCTTATGAATTCAAGTTCCTATCATTAAAACTTATTGTAATGAAAATCTGCTACAGATAGCTTCTATTTTTGCGATGCCATAAAAGTGAAAATAAGACAATAGGATATTATTCCCCTGAAATGACAATTAATCTGTTACTATAATATGCAATGGTATAGTAACCACATAGCAATGATCTGTAGTGGTTTTCCTTTCAATATTGATCAATTATTTATTTATTTTTGTGCACCTTTCTGATGTAAATGGGTCCTAAGAGATTTAGATCTGTATTTATCTTGCTTCACAATGTCACAGTATCTTGTAACTTAACATACTCCTCTAGAGAACACAGACTGTAATACACACCACTATTTCAATTGTACGCAAAAATAATCCAATTAAAAAATTGAATTTATTCAATTTAACACCAAAGCATTAATTTTAGGGAAGGAAATAGTGAAATATGAAAACCAAGTGTGAATAACAATGATGTATGGTAAGTAAAGCATGAAATCATGTATATTTTTTATATAGTCGTAGATATATAATCTTTTAATTTTGGATAAACCAGTAATAAAAGATACATATTGTCCAATGTAATGAACAAATAGCACACAAAGTTCAAATTTTCTGATATTTAAAAATATTTCCTACCATAGGTTTTAATTTAACATGCTGAAAGTTAGAGACTTGCAATCTGATCTATGCTTTTATCCAACGTCCCAAGGTGTGTGTTCTGTGCTCAAGGTCAAACTGGCAGCACTGAATTCAGATTTTATGACATTGATGTGACCTTACACCAAGTGACAATGTTAGGGTGGATAGTTTGCTACCATTTTAATGAATTCACAGATTCATTTTTGGCCCTAGGAGCAAATTATAATTGTGAGCAATATATTAATAATATTTCCTTGAATTAGTTATACCAATTCAGTATGTTATAGATTTTACAACATTGAAATCAAATGGATGAGATAAATATGAAAATATGATTAGGGGAATACATTAACTAAGAAGGCATGGTTTATAAATTTATCAATCTTTCATCTAAACACCTAATTCACATCAAATATTGTTCTAGACACTAAGATTCAGATAATATTGTGGTTTATCTATGAAGTCGTGAAAAAAATAGGAATTTTAATGTAGTGACTTAAAGAGTTAGGCATCAAATAAGATGAGAATAAATATAACTTCCTTAAGAATGTAAAAAGGAAAAAAAATACATTGTCACCTAAAATACACTTGTACACACACAATTTCATACACCTGCAAGTGCATAATGATAAGTAGGATGTCTTTGTCTTTTCTTTAATCATCTGTACCTACTAGCGATGATACAGAACTGAGAGCTGGCCTTTCTAAGCCAAGTGTCTCCCTTTTCTTTACTAACTGACTTACCCAATGAGGTGATTCTTGTACAACTATGTCCTCTAATCAATCTATGCAGAGATCTAGGAGAGCAAGAATAGTTTCCTTTCCTTTGAGGATCACAATTCCTATGGAAACAGTATAGAGGCACTGCATTTCCAGCCCCAAACAAACCAATATTCTGGCTGAATACAAAGCAAAGAGAAATATATGAATCTAAAGGAACTTCTTTTTCAGGTCTTTCTTTGAATCCTTCATCTCTCCGTTTTCTCTCCCCCTTCTGTTTGTATAGCTAGGCTTGAATTTCAACTCTGTAACTAAAACTCTTGCCTTTCTTTATACAATTCTTACACAAGTCCTGAAAACAGTGGTTCCGCTACTCCCGATCAGTTGGCCATAGGTGGTGGTTTGCTGGGTGCTTATGCTGGATGCGGTGCCACTTCTCGATCAAATACCAGCAGGATCAACCATTGCCAACAGACTTCCACAGAACTGTCAGCATAAGACAGACTAAAAAGAAGAACTAGCCTAGAGACTTCTGAGGAATTGGCTACTGAAAACCTTATTGAATAGCAGGAGAATAGTGTTTGATATAGCACCAGGAAATGAACCACTCAGATTGGACAACCCATAAAAATGACAGGGGAAGTGCTTCATCCTCAAGGTTGACTTATGTTTTATTTAATATGTAAAAGTGTGCAACCTTGTAAAGTATAATAAACTACAGATAGCATTCAAAGTGTTCATGTGGAAACCATAAAAGCGACAAAGACAGTCTTCTGAACAGATCAAAGGGATGCTTATGGTTTTCAATCTGGAAAGGTGTGTGTCAGGATTATATCCTTTCACCATATTTATTTAATCTATGATGAGCGAGTAATTTGAGAAAATGGGCTATGTGAAGAAGAACTCTGACTCAGGATCGGAGAAAGACTCATTAACAACTTGCTACATGTCGATGACACATCAAAGGGAGAGGATTTGATGCTGACCCAAGAATACAGCCTTCAGTACAGATTACAACTCAACGGAAGGAAAACAACCACCCTCATACCTGGATCAATAAGCATCATGATAGCTAAAAAATTAAGTTGTCAAGGATTTTATTTTACTTGAAACCACATTCAAGTCTCATGGGAGCTGCAATCAAAATATAAAACGACTGGCTTAATTGGGCAAATCTGGTGCCTGAGATCTCAAAAATGTTGAAGCGTAAATGTGTCACTTTAGGAACTAAGGTGTGTTTGACGCAAGACATAGTAGTTTCAGTTATTTCCTTTGAATGTGAAAGCTGGACAATGAAGGGAAAAGACAGGAGAAGAAGGGATGCATTTAAATTATTGTTGGTAATAAATATTGACTGTTCCATAGAAAACCAGAAAGCTGAATAAATATACATTGGAAAGAGTGCACTTACTATGCTCCTAACAAGCAATAATGATGAGACTTTGTTTCATATAATTGGACATGTTATCATGAGGGATCAATCCCTGGAGAAGAATATCATGTTTGCTAAAGTAGACAGCCAACAACCCCAAACAAAGCTCAAAATAAATGTATTGCCATAGACTCGTAGCACCCCCTATGGGTCTTCCTTGACTGTAACTGTGTATGGGACTGGAAAGTCCGGTCTTCTGGTGGCTAAAGTAGAAGATGAGTGTAAAGGAGGCGACCCTCACAGTGGTTGCAATAGTGGGTTAAGACCTAAGAACATTGGTGAGGATGCCCTGGGACAGGACAGTGTGTCCATCTGTTGTACATAGGCTTACTGCAGGTTGGCATTTACTCAATGGCACCTAGCAACAGCAACACAGGAGTTAGAAACAAAAATGCATATTTTGTGCATTTACATATAAAATGCTCTGATATTTCATTTTGCCACTATCCTTGTTTTTCAGTTGGTTTGTTAGGTCAACCCACAGTGACCACGTGCCCAAGGAAAGAAGACCCTAGCTGGTCGCGCACCAGCTTCAGAAATGTTGTTCAAGCTCATTGTAGCAGCCCCTGGATCAGCCCATCTTCTTGAGGGTCTTCCTCTTTCACCCAGAACTTCTACTGTCCCAAGCATGATGTCCTTTTCCAGGGGTTGGTCTTTCCTGATCACATGCCCAGAGAACTTGACACAATGAAGCCCCCATCTGGCTTCTAGAGAGCAATCTGAATGCACTGCTTCCAAGACAGATTTGTTCATTTGGGAATCTATGGTACTTTCAATATTTTCCAACACCGCTAATTCAAATGCACCAAATTCTTCTATGATCTTTTTTATTCATTGGCAAGCTTTCACATGCTTATGAGGCCATTGAAAATACCACGGCTTGGATCAAGTACACGCTAGGCCTCACATTGACACCCTTGCTCTTCAACATTTTAAAGAGGCGTTCATGAGATTTGCCCAGTGCATTACAGAATTTGATTTCTTGACTGCTGCTTCCAAGAGCATTGACTGAGCATCTCCACAAGATGAAATACTTGTCAATGTAAATATTTTCTCCATTTTAGCCAAACATCTTACTTTTGTTTTCTCTTATAAATGTAAAGTAGGGTTAACCCCCTGCCACCGAGCCTGCCACACAACAACTTTGTACAGGTGTCCTCACCTGTGAACCTTCCTGTAGATAGCCTCGTCTTTCTCTCAGGAAGCCATGGGTAGGTTTGAACTTCTAGCCTCGCAATAAAATATCCAATGCTTACTCAAAAGCACCACTAGGGCTGTTTATTTATATAAGTAGAATAACAAAACATACTACCATTGAGGCAATGTTGACTCATAGAAACCCTATAGGACAGGGTAGAACTGGCCCTATGAATTTCTGAGACTGTAAATCTTTCCTGAAGTAGAACCCCCTGCCCCTTCCTCCCCATCCAGGTTTAGAACTGCTGATCTTGAGGATCACAGCCCAAGGTATAACCACATCACCGCCAGGGGATCTCATTTAAGTATAATTAAGTGTATTTAAGCAATTAAAGTTGACTTCTATTTACTGTATCTGAGAAGATATGGGATTTCTATTTTTTTGATTCTTGTATTAAAAGATATACTTTTACAATTCAAGCACAGAAATGGGGGATATACATTCTTTGAATGTGTAATAAGAAAGAACAATAAAAATGGATAAAATTGCTCTGCTCTGATTATGTATGCCAATTTTTCACCAAATTAGGTTGTATACTTGTTTAGAAATTCTAAAATTAAAATGATACTGTTACAAAATGTGTCTTTGAATGTTACTATAATATCATACAGGTTTTTTTCATATTTCAATGTCTGTTTCCAATATGCTTATAATTTGTGTATGTAACTGGTATATATTAATGTAAGTAATAATTCTGTATTCTACATATAATTCTTACAGTTCTTTTTATATGTAACATTTTGTCTTTTAGACATGTTTTATTTTGACTGATTCTTAATGTTTTATATTTTTCATATTTTTAATCATTTTATTAGGGCCTCATACAACTCATCACAATCCATACATACATCAATTGTATAAAGCACATTTGTACATTCATTGCCCTCATCATTTTCAAAATATTTGCTCTCCACTTAAGTCCCTGGCATCAGGTCCTCGTTTTTCCCTCCCTTCCTGATCTCCCCTCCCTCATGAACCCTTGATAATTTATAAATTATTATTTTGTAATGTCTTGTCCTGGCCAACATCTCCCTTCATCCACTTTTCTGTTGTCTGTCCCCCAGGAAGGAGGTCACATGTAGATCCTTTAAATTGATTCCTCTTTTGCAACCCACCCTCCCTCAACCCCCTGTCTCATCACTCACACCACTGGTCCTGAAGGGATCATCCATCCTGGATTCCCTGTGTTTCTAGTTCCTATCTGTACCAGTGTATATCCTCTGGTCTAGCCAGACTTGCAAATTAAAATAGGGATCATGATAGTGGGGGGGTGTGGGGAATGGAAGCATTTAGGAACTAGAGGAAAGTTGTGTTTTTTATTGTTGATACATTGCACCGTGACTGGCTCATCTCCTCCCAGAGACCCTTCTGTAAAGGGATGTCAAGTTTTTAATCATTTTATTGGGGGTCGTACAGCTATTATAATCCACACATACATCCATTGTGTCAAACACATTTGTACATTCGTTGACATCATTTTCAAAACATTTTCTTTCTAATTGAGCCATTGGTATCAGCTCCTCATTTTCCCTCCTCCCTCCCCACCTTCTCTCCTTCATGAATCCTTGATAATTTATAAATTATTATTTTTTCATGACTTACACTGAGAAATGTCTCCCTTTATCCACCTTTCTGTTGTCCATCCCCCAGGGAGGAGTTTATATGTAGATCACTATGATAGGTTCCTCCTTTCTCTCCCTGCCTTCCCCGTATCATTACTCCCAGTATTGGTCCTGAGGGATTTATCTGTTCTAGATTCCCTGTATTTCCAGCTCTTATCTGTTCCTGTGTACATGCTCTGGTCTAGCTGATTTGTAAGGTAAAATTGGGGTCATGATAGTGGACGTGGGAATAGGGAGTGGGCATTAAAGAACTAGAGGGAAGTTGTATATTTCATCATTGCTATTCTGCACCCTGACTGACTCTTCTCTTTCTTGTGGCCCTTCTGAAAGGGGGTGTCCAATTATCTACAGATGGGTCTCTACTCCGTACAACCCCCTCATTCACATTGATAAGATTTTTTTTGTTCTGCGTCTTTGATGCCTGATAATTGACCCCATGAACACCTCACAATCACACAGACTGGTGTGCTTCTTCGATGTGGACTTTGCTGTTTTTCAGCTAGATGGCTGCTTGTTTATGTTCAAGCCTTTAAGATCCCAGTTGCTATGTCTTTTGATAGCCAGGCACCATCTTTATTGATTCTTTAATTGCATCAATCGTAATCCCACTGATTCTTCAAGACACTTCACAGATTCTATATTCTACACATTCTTCTAAGGTTCTCCATTCTCTATGTACTTTACATTTAGGTATTTAAGTTCTTCTGATAGTGTAAATAATTATTAAGAACTGAACATCTTCATTATTTTTCCAAATCAGTGGAATTTTCTATCTTGCTCTCTGACCTTTTTCTCCCTTATAATGTATATTGACTTAAAGTGGCTCAAATTTAGCCTGAACACATAGATTAAGTTGATTTTGCTTTCTGTGTACAATATTATACTTAAAATTATTACAATTTCATTCTATGCATCCCTTATGCCCTTTTGTTAACATCACTTAAAGCTCTACCATACCATGTGTCTGTACCCAAGTTACTTGTTTTAAATTAATCAGAATTAATATTAAATTTACTTTGAGAAAATAAACTAAGGTAATCTGACAAATGAGTCTTCACAACAGATTTGAGGATCATGTTGAATAAAATCTCATGGATAACAATTTTGAATATTTTGCAAACCATAAAGATTAAAATGGTAAAAGAAAAATGAAAACATAAAATTGCAGAAACAAAATACATAATGAAAGAAAACTAAAAATAAAAAACATGATGTTAAATTAGGAATACAAAGTTTAATAATCTTACATTGTACCTTTTTTGAATCAACACAGTTCTATGGATGAATTTTAGGTGAAAAGTTTTCTGCATCAACTGCAATCACCTGTGCAAATTGAAAAAGCAGTCTGAAAAAAACCTCAAAAGCAAACTGCCATCGAGTTGACTGCCACTCATTGAGACCCTACACGACAGGGTAGAACTGCCCTTGTGGCTTTCCAGACTTGTCATCGTTTGCTGCAATAGAAAGCCTCAGCTTTCTCAGGCAAAGCACCAGGTGTTTTCCAACTAAGCTGTCCAATGCATACTCACGATGCCACCAGTCAGTAGCAGGACTAAATTTTCAAACAAACAACTATGTTAAAAATCCTAATATTAATAAGAGATGAGCCTGGGAGGTGACATAGTTAGGTATTTGGCTGTGATCCCCAAGGTCAGCAGTTCAAACCACAATCTATCCTGCCAATTAGGGTCACTATCAAGTCAGCATCGACTTGATAGCAGTGGGCCAGAATATTAAGGAAGCATATTGTTTTAAAGTATGAGAGATACTATGAAACATGCATGAAGTTTTGTCTTGGCAAAAGGAAAATGGTAACATGATACTTCATGAAAATGTGATATTTGGTACAAATTTATTATCAATTTTTCCCCTTTTAAGAAAAATAAAATAACAAAATCCTATGTTTCCATATGATTAAGAATGCCATTAAAATGTGCTGTTCTTCAGTCAATCAACTCATAGATGCTCTATCAGGCAGGGTGGAAATTGCTCCATAGATTTTCGCTAATAGCATCACTATGAGTCGGGACTACCTTGCGGGCAAAGCGTTTAGAATCTTTGGGAGAGAAGACAGTCACGCTGTTCTTCTGTGAAGTGGTTTAAACCTTCACCTTTACATTTGGTAGTACAACTCACAACCACTAACATGTTTTCAGAAAGACACAGACTCTGGTTGTACTGGACAGCTTTATATTATGGTGTCCCCTGACTGAAAGAGAAACATTTTTTGTCAAATAAACATAATTTTTTCTATGTTTCATCATTATGAACCATATTATTTGATATATTTTAATTTTATCTATAAAATATATGGTATGTTCTCAGAGTTATTAAAATTAAATGAGAAATACTTGGAGAGACCCTGCTGTGCTAAGTATATTGGTGTATTAAGTTATCCTTCTTTTGATCTTTCTGCCTGGGGAAATTTGACTTCTACCTAAATGCATTGATTGATTTGTAATTGAAGGTGCCAGGATTTCTTCTGTTGCTCACGTCACAGAAATTTCCACAACTCATTTTCTGATCATAATTGTGTCTGCTTGTCTTCAAGTGAAAGGATGTCCCTGAGAGTTGTGAGATTTATACAAAAGATACTTTAGATGAGGTGTGACACACTTGTACCATTATTTCAGTTTTCAAGTTATTTATTTATTTAAAAAATACTCTTATTGGGTGGTCCTTCCAGCTCTTATAAGAATCCATACAAAAAGTGCATCGAGTACATTTGCACATATGCTGCATCATTATTTTCTAAACACTTACTTTCCATTTGAGCCCTGGTATCAGCTCCTCTTTTTACCTTCCCTGGCTCCTTCCACCCTCATGACCCCTTAGATTATTATTATTTTCACATCTCACACCATTCTGTGTCTCCCTTCACCCATGTTTCTGTTGTTTGTCCCCCTGGGGACCATGTGGTTATGTGTTGAGATCATTCCCCACCTTTCCCCTACCCTCCTGGTATAGCTACTCCCATTTCTTTTTCTGAGGGGTTTATCTAACCTGGGTTGTGTGAGTCATGAGCTCTTCTCTGTTCTAGTGCACATGCTCCTGTCTAGCAGGAAGTAAGAGGCAAGATGAGGGTCATGCTAGTTGGTGGGCGGGGGGGGGGCGGGGGGCAAGGAAGACTCAAAGAACCTGAGGAACATTTTGTGTTTCATCGGTGCTATGCTGAGCCCTGGTTAACTCATCCCTTCCTTGTGATCCTTTGGGGAGGGTATGTCCCATTGTCTACAGATGGATTTGGGATCTCTGTACTGAGCTGCCTCGTGCTCAACAATATGTTTTTTGTTTTTGTTTGTTTGTTTGGGGTCTTCTGATATCTGTTACCTGATCCCATCAACACCTTATGATTGTGCAAACAGGTCTTCCATGTGGGCTTGTTGCTTCTCTCCTATATGGCCACTTGTTAAATTTCAAGCCTTTAAGACCCCAGACATTATATGTTAGATAGCCAAGCACCATTAACTTTCTTCACCACATTTGCTTGTGCACCCATTTTGTGTTCAGCAATTGTACTGGGAGTGTGAGCATCACAGACTGCAAAGAACAAAGTATTCTTGTATTGAGGGAGGGCTTGAGTAGAGAGACCCTTAGTTTATCCACTTACTCAATAAATTTCCATATAAATATATTTACATAGGCCAATACCTCTATTTGTATGAATTAAGGTATTTACATATGTACACACTTGTGCTTACACCTCTATCCATAGCTTTGCTTCCTAGACCTTTCCTCTGTTTCCTTTGCCCCTCCTTCTGTTCTACATCATGCTCACCCTTCTTCTACCTCTTAGTAATTTCTCTCAGCTTGATTGCTTTTGCTCCAACATGCCCAGGATCTCTATGTCCTCCTCCTTTTTGACTTTAATTCCATAGCCCTTCTCCTGTTTGTGGAAGTTTGCTCACTGCTCCATTCCCCCATCCTACCCCCCAAAATTATTTTCTTGTCATTTATTAGACATGAGTTTAGCTGATTAGCATACTTGAGATCATCATAATTCAATGGAAATTATCCTTTGTCTATAGTTGCACAAATTGCCTTCTTAATTTGAACAACTCTAAACTTTTCCTTAACATCTTTCATAAAGGAAAACATAAATGAATGAATTAGAAACAATGAAGGGTGAATGAAGCCACACTTTTGCTTTAGGGCATATTGTCTTAGCTTTGTTTTATAGGGACAAAACATTGCTAGTTATTAAAAGTTTTTGATAATTAGTCATTTTAGATAGAACATTGCTAGTTATTAGTAGTTTTGGATAATTTGAAGTAGATCTAGGGCTAATAATTTTCTTAGTATAAAGTATTTTTATTAAAAATACAACTTAAGTAAAGACCTAATGGACAGCATATGTAGAAAATGTACATAATGAAAAGAAGAAAGAACCACAAGACAGCAACTCAATCCGTTGGCTTAATGCTACCTGTGTCCTTATATCCCCCCCCCCAACTTGGTAAAAATAGTAAGAAGATGTAGATTACTTTCCTCTCCTCATTAGAAAAACGTCTAAGATGAGCATAAGACTACTGGGTATAATTAGACTAAATGACAGAAGAAATCCTCAGGGACACAGTTTACACCAGAGTCAATATATCTAGATCTTTGATTTGTTTCTACCTTAATCTTGGCTCTCTTGATTAGAACAGCAGGAGTTCCCATGAAGAATGTCTCAAAATTTATTAATGTAAAATATATTCTACATTTAGATTACTTTAAAAATGAATGTGTATGTATTCTCCTTAGTCTTTAGGTGTAAATCAATTTCTAAAAGTTGCCAGTGCTCATCTATCAACAAATATTTATTAGTCATCTATGTAAAGTTCTAGCCAAATGCTAGACAGAATTAAATTTTAAAAAAAGGAAAGAAATGTGTTTGGTTGTTGAACACAAACTGCCCCTTTGTCATATGCATGCCTCGCTTGATCATTTCCCTTGCTCTGAGATATTTTTAATGAAGCTAATATAGCTAGCATGTCTTTCTTTTGTTTATTATCAGATTGAATGCTATTTCTCTGTCCTTTAGTTTCAATATGTTTTCTTAATATTTAAAATGGTGTTGTTATAGACAGCTCTAACATTTTGTATTACTAGATATGCTTGAGAATAAGCCCAGTTTTTCATCACATTTTAAAAGCATTTTTTGTGGTAAAATTAGGTACCTTGGCTGATATTCAGGTCAGCTTATACCTGAGTATACACTATAACTAAAAATCAGTAACTTAAACATGGTTAGTTTTGATCTAATAATAGCCATGATATTTTCACTGAGTAGTATGCATGTGGAGATGAATAATGAAAAGGGAAATTGAAGAATTGATGCATTTGAATTATGATATTGGCAAAGAATACTGGATGCATCGAGGGTCTTGAATAAAGAGCAAATCTTTCTTGGAAGACCTACAGTCAGAGCGCTACTTAGCATCAAAGATTACAGGGCATTGGCCACTTATTTTGAATATGTTGTCAGGAAAGACTACCCTCTGGAGCCTTCATGTTTGAGACAATAGGGTCAAAGGAGACAAAAACAAAACCCGTAAGACACTTGATGGGATGAATTGACACAATACCTGCAAACATGACCACTAACACTGCAATAATTGTGAGGATGTTGCAGTACTGGGGAACATTTTGTTCTATTATACATAAAGTTGATACTAGTTGTATTGAATCCATATTGCCTAGTAATAAGAGTCTGTAAAATAATATATCAAAATAAAGAGAAAGGAAAACAGGTGTGTACAAAAAGAAAGGAGGGACATTGAAAAGGAGAAAGAAGGGAAGAGATTGTCTAATCATAATTTATTTTCTGTCCTTAAGAAAACCTTTATTTAGACGGAATGGAATTATATCCACTACTCAACTGACAGTTTGTTGTCCGGTAATGGCTTCCATGTTTCCCTGCTGATGGAAGTGATATCACCAGTATGTCAATTATCTGCAGAATGGCTCATGATAACAAAAGTTTCAGAGAAGCTTCCATTCATTCATAAAGAATTAACACTGATATTTTGGAATAACAGTAGAGCATTGTCTAATATGCCCAATGATAAATCCCTCAAGTTGAAGGGCACTCAAAATATGACTGAGAAGAACTGTTTACTCAAAATAGAATCAATCTTAACCGATGTGGAGGGGATAAAACTTTTGAGGCAGGCTTGTAACTTTTCATCATGCATGTTCCATCTGTATGCTGACCAAATAACATGAGAAAATGGCCTAAGTGAAGCAGAACTCCAGATGAGGAGGGGAGGAGGGCTCATTAAGAGCTTACAGGATGCAGTTGTCATAACCTTAATCGCTGCAAGTCAAGAGGACTTGGAAATCTTACTGAGGAACATCAAAGACTAGAGCCTTCGTCTTGAATTACACCACACTGTCCAGAAAACAGAAGTCTTCACACCTGGATCAATAGACAACATCATGATAAACCAAGAGAAAAGTGAAGCTGTGAAATATTTAATCTGCTTGGTTTTGCAAGGCTCCTGGAAGCACCAGTGAAGAAAGCAATCCATTGCACTGTGCAGATGGGCCACACTGGCCGCGAGGTAAAATGTTCATGAGCAAAATATCACTTTGAAGATTAGGCTACGCTTGACTCATGCCTTAACATTTTTGATCGCATCCAATGTGTGAAAGCTCTACAGTAAGTAGGGAGACGTGAGAAGAACCGGTGCATTTGCATGATGGTAGTTGGAAGAATACGGAATGCATGCTGGACTGCAGAACAAGAAACAGATTTAGAGAAGATACGGTTAGATTGCATCGTAGGAGAGAGAGGGGATGGCTGGGCTTCACTTCACATCATTCGGACTTCGGGAGAGATCAGCCTGTAGAGAAGGACATCATGCTTGGTAGAATAGAAGATGATACGCGTAAAACATTAAGGGATGTCGAGGAAGTTGATTGACATAGTGACTGCAAACAGTGGGCTAAAACTGAACAAATTTGAGTCTGGCTCAGCTCCATATAGCATGTTCTGTTGCACATATGTTGCTTTTTGGTGCAGCCAACTTGAAAGCGCCAACTGGAAGGCAACATATTTAGTATCTATTAAGTGTTCAATTACAATTGAGAAACCTATGGTGAATTACCTAGGGGATTGTGACCATGGAGTTGACCCCCAGAATACAAGGTAAAGTGGGAAGGTCATCTGTGAGCCAAAGACGTGATGTCTGAGTGTTTGAACTAAGCATTCTTGAGTGAGTTGGTAGAGGATTTTCTGAATCTAGACTGTGGGGGAAAGGCCAGCCCCGACAACTAATCGCGGGTTCGATAGGTGTAATTGTACAACAATAATAAGTAAAGATAATAGTAAAGTCATAGAGTGCATGAGTGATAGAAGTGAGATTGAAATAATGGAGTCAGACACATTTCATGGTGGCATGCTCATTTCAGCCCCTCTTGGTGGTTCACATGGAGAGGGGAGAGGAGAGGGCAGGGGAGAGGGGGAGGGGAAGGAGGACTAGAGGAAAGGGAACAGGGAAGTGAAAAACAGGGGAAGAGAGGACGGGAAGAGCGGAGAGAGCGCTTTATTGTAACCAAAGTTATATATCTTTGGGGGTGTGCAAGACCACTGATTACAGGTAAAGACATATGTCACATGGAAGGATTGCACTATAGGTTATACAGCAATGAGAGGGGGAAAATCTAGGGATATACATGCAATAGAAAGGGGAGGGATTGGGGGTACACATGTGACAAGAAGGGCGGGTCCTAGATTCAGGAAGCCAGCCTAACAGCGGATGTCACTGAACAGGTTTGACCTGTTCTCTGAATCCCCATAGAAACCATTATCAGTAGCATGTAAACCCCACCTACAGGGACCAGACTGATGGCTGCAAGCCTTTAGGGAGAAGTAGTCCATTGTTCTTAGCAGTACTGCCCTACCTGTGATGGGAGCAGAAAATAGTCTGGCAACTGACTGCCATGAGGGAGGATGACTCTAAGCATCTGACATCACAACGTGTGTTGGCAAATAGCCTCTGATGTTTGGCATGTCTTTGGGGGAGACAAACCTGGGGAAAATTTCTTTATAATCCCAAACTAGATATTAGTCATTTTTTGTATTAGTAATTTATGCATTGTTTTCTAATTTTAGTCCACATCATCATTGTATGCAATGCTTTATAATTTTCATCAAAAATTATAGTTCACTCAAATGTGATCATATCATTATGATGGTAGTAAATTCTTAGTGTCCACTATTTTCCTTTTCTCATATCCATTGCAATGGGTTCACAGAAACTTACAGACACAATTCATGACTAAAGGCTTTATTAAGGAATTTGACAATTTTATAAAGCCAGTGAGAAATGCCCAGGGCAGTTGTTTAATGGAACATATTACAGTTTCAGTTGTGCTAATACATGTTCAAAGGGGCATACCACTCAGCTATAAGGCTAACCCGAAGGCATTCATCTCAAGATTCATGCATCAGAAAATCCAGTGCCCTGAATGAAGTGTCCAAAGGGATCCCGCTCCAGGAAGCCTCAGCTTGGAGGCTCTCAGCTCCACTTCTGTGGGCCAGCAAGTCTAACTTTCACAATTAAGGGCCCTTAGCCACTTGATTCTACAAGCCAATCAACTGTGGGAAAGCACACATCTTTAATTGCTCTGTGGGTTGAGAAATCCATCTCTCTGTTCCAAGCTCTGGTTCCTGGTCCTGCTGTTGCTCCTCTGTTGGCAGAGCTGTCATCTGGATGCAGGAATTTCGCTGTGCGCAGATCCGGGTCCAGAGGGCACACTCTTCTTTGACCTTGCTGGTAAAGATATCCCTCCTGCTGCTTCCCAGAGGGCTCATTTCATACGTACCAGGATGACACTCCAGGGTATTCTTTTTTTTAAATACAGTTAAATCCTATCAGCGTCTTCTCCCACCTTCTTACCAGACCCATTTGAGACCCATTGCATTTGACACTTTAATTAGAAGAGCCACATTACAAAATTCACCACCTGTGGGTGGTTTTTGATAAGTCTGTTATTCCCAAAAAACACATAGCTTTACTTTGTACTGTACATAAACCAGTTCCATAGTTTTATTTTTTATTTATCTTTTACTATTTAAAAAAAATGGAGCTACTACATACCTCATATCCTGCTGTAGTTCAATCATGGCAAGCGATATTACCACAATCAGGTTCCAAACTGGTTTTTTTTCCTTCCTGGATTGCTTGACCTCATTTCTCTTTTACCGTGCCTGCTGTCCCACCGCACCACTGACCACAGTACTGCCCAGTAACTATTATTTCACTTGCTGGGTTCCATAATTGTAATGGTAGAAATAAATAACCAAACACAACCATGTGATGACAATGTCTTCAAGATTGATACATGACTGTAGTATCACAGGTCTAGGATAGCTAAGATTTACATATTTTAATAAGCAACGTCTTATACAGTCTTTCGAGATTAAAATAATAAGGGGAAATACGTATTGTAAAGAGAAGTATTCACTAGTGGTTTGAGACTTACAGGATGAAGTGCAACAAAGTGACAACTATGACATAATTTAAGCAAGAGCAGAAAAACTTAATTTAGTCATAGAATTGTTCTGTTTTCCATTACATGTAAAACATATGTTATATATCTCTCTTCTCACTATATTTTCCAAAAACAATGTATTACATTCTTTTGATTCTCCAATTTAACTTTTCAGTCAGATTATACTCTATTCCCCCAAATAAAAAACAAACACACAACACCATACAGTAGAAGCAGATTGTACCGATCCTCTGAGGACAGTTAGAATGTTCCTTGTGAGTTCTGAGACTTCACTGTTTACAGGAGTAGAAAGCCCAGTCTTGCTGTCTTGGGGCTGCTGATGGTTTTGGTTGCTGACCTTGAGGATAGTAGGCCAAGAGGGGCCACTGCAGTGCTGGGGTCCTCACATTCTCAAAGCATGTGTATTTTAATAATATTTTCTAGTGTTTATTAACAATGCCATCATGTACCAAAATAGCAATAAAACAAAATATTAGTAATTATGGAGATTCTGTGCAATCTAGAAATAAAACCACACACCTGTATGTTTTGGGTTAAGTGACATTGTGTTCGAGAGGGATCATAAAGAAAGAAAGGGTGGAAATAAACCCTTTATATAAAAGTCAGACATTACTATACTAATAAGGGAAATAGTAAGGATATTGTCAACTGTAGCTCATGAGTGTAAAACAAACATTTAGAGTCTATGGGGATATATGTTAGGGGTAGATGTTGGAATTATATGAGAAACGAAAGGACACTCACTGCACTTTCAGTAAACCTGCTGCTATTAAAGGGATTCCCACTCACAGTAATCCTGTGTGACAGAATATAATTGTGCTATAGGCGTTTCTAGTCTGGAACTTTTAGAGAAGCAGACTGCTTCATTGTTCTCACGTGGAGCAGAGTGGATTTGAACCAGGTACCTTTCATAGGGCAGCCGAGTGCTTAACTATTGCACAATCAGAGCGTCAGGAAGAAAAATGAATAGGAAGACGATTTGAGGCATTTGGTGTTGACCAGTTTGGATCTTAACTAGTAGTGGTAAATTTAAACGACATTTCTTAGACAAAATTAGAGATTCAAACCCAGAGCTTTGCTAAACTAGAGAAATCTTAAATATACATATCTGGAGTGGCTAATTTCAGATTTCATTAGCATTTCCTCTCTTCAGATAAGACAGGAAGGAAGCGAAAGAGAAGTGCTTTGCCAAATGTTTGTTTACCTACAGCAGTTGTGAGCCCAAGCAGAGTACCACTGCTTGGAAAGACAGCAAGGTCAAGTGTGCAAACACTGCTGACATCTGCATACTTTCTACTTTTCAAAGAGAAAATTCAGGACCTTCTTCAAATTTACTAACAGAAACCCTTTCAAAGGTATCTGAAAGAATCATTTCAGCAGTTCAGACTGAGCATATTGAAACTGGTGAGTGGGATTCAGAAACTGTCAAAACATGAAGCATATTATTTGCTCTTCAGAAATAGAGAAGCAATATAATTGTATGCCCAAATATTAATTTCTATGATTTAAAAATACAACTGTTAGAAAATTATAAAATAAAAGAAGAGCAGCATTTGTTTCATGCAGTGATGTTTAAAGATCATACTGCCTTTGACATAAACCATCTTAAAGCTTCTGAAAATATTAATGATGAATATAAATTAACTGAAATGTGATCTAGGCATCATTTACTGTTCTGTGTATCTGTAATATAAAGATGGCCTTATCACTACTTCTTAAAATTTATCTAACTCCTAAAAGCCAACAATCCTTGAACTAACTACAACCTTTCTTTCTTGTGTGTTTTGTTTTGCTTTTTGTCATTCATCTGTTGTTGTTTAGTTGTATATTGTTGCTTGGTTTTGCTCTGTCTTGTTTTTGTGCATGTTATTAACTCCACAGATCTGTCTAAATAAGATAGGCTGGATGAACAATCTGGGGGAGAAAACAATGGAACCGACAGTTGTGGGGGCACTTGGGAGAGGAGGAGCTGGGGGTAAAGGTAGTGGTGCTAACAAATCCAGGGACAATGGAACAACAAGTGATCTAAATTGGTGGTGAGAAGGATGTAGGAGGCCTGGTAGGGCATGACCAAGGGTAATGTAAGCAAGAGGAATTACTGAAACCCAAATGAAGACCGAGCATGATAGTGAGACAAGAGGAAAGTCAAAGGAAATAGAGGAAAGAGCTAGGAGACAAAGGGCACTTATAGAGGTCTAAATAAAGGCACGTACATATGTAGCTATATTTTTATATGAGAATGGGGCAATAGATATATGTGTATATATTTATAGGTTTAGTATTAAGGTAGTAGATAGACATTGGGCCTCAACTCAAGTACTCCCTCAATGCAAGAATACTTTCTTCTATTAGACTGGCATTCTATGATGCTCACCTTCCCTATACAATCACTGAAGACAAAGTAGATGCAAAAGCAAATGTGGCGAAGAAAACTGGTGGTGTCTGGCTAACAAAAGATATAGTGTCTGGGTTCTTAGAGGCTTGAAGGTAAACAAGCAGCCATCTAACTCAGAAGCAACAAAGCCCACAAGGAAGAAGCACAACAGCCTGTGTGATCACAAGGTGTTGAAGGGATCCGGTATCAGACATCATCAAAACAAAACAATCTTACCATAATGAATGAGGTGGGGAGTGCAGAGTGGAAACCCATAGCCCATTTGTAGGCCACTGGACATCCCCTTACAGAAAGGTATTGGGGAGGAGATGAGCAAGTCAGGGTGCATTGTAGCAACGATGAAACATAAAACATTCCTATAGTTCCTAAAGGTTTCCTTCCCCCCCACCCCCAACTATCATGATCCTAATGCTACCTTACAAATATGGCTAGACCAGAGAATGTACACTGGTGCAGATAGGAACTGGAAACACAGGGAATTCAGGGTAGATGATCCCTTCAGCACCAGTGGTGTGAGTGGCAAGACTGGTAGATGGGAGGGAAGGTGGGTTGGAAAGGGGGAACTGATTACAAGGAACTACATATAACTTCCTCCCTGGGGTATGGACAACAGAAAAGTGGGTGAACGGAGACGTCAGTGAAAGATATGACAGAACAATAATTTATAAATTATCAAGGGTCCATTAGGGAGGGGGGAGCAGGGAGGGAGGGAAAAAATGAGATGCTGATTCCAGGCACTTAAGTGGAGAACAATTGTTTTGAAAATGATGAGGCCAATGGATGTACAAATGTGCTTTACACAATTGATGTATGTATGGATTGTGATAAGAGTTGTATCAGCCCCTAATAAAATGATTTAAAAAGAGAATGGACAAAAAACCCCACTTGGATCACACAAAAAAAATTATCTAACTATAGGAGATAGCACCAAACACAGTATATGACTGAAATATCTGCACTATATTTTAAGTTTTAAAGCATGTAACATGATGTGTCATATTGTGAATTTTAACATAACCTTTCTAAAGATGACAAACAATGTTATTTGGGTATATGTGTGAATAAAATAGGAATATATGTAAATTGATATTAATTATATAGTTACTTCATACCATGAAGTATTTTTAAAAAATCCAAAAATATAAGTAAAGCAAAAAGTTATGATCTTTCATTGTCATATTGGACATACATAACAGATGTATTTAATTAACTAGGATAATTATCTGTTCTGCATTTATTTTCTTCTAGTTGATTAATTCCCAGATCATATGAAGTTACATGATAATTTGAAGCTTTCTATTCAGTTGTGAAACGTACTTCAAAAATAGCAGTTAGTTTTTCATCAGGCATTATGCAGTTCTGAATCTATTTTGCAAGTCTACAGTAACATTCCTTAAGTGCTTGTGGAAATATCTTTAAGAGCTGACTGTTTCCTTCCTTAATGATTGTATAAATATTTCACATGTATGCATTCTACTTAACAATCATCATTATACGTTTTGCAAATGTGTTTTGACAGGCAATATTTTCAGCTATTGGCCATGAAAGAAATATATTTTGGGGGGATTTACAACCTTTATCTTCCTGATATGCCATAAAGAAAGGGCAATTTTCCAAAATGCTTAGCTCTTATTTTTAAATCTTAATATTCAAGTTTAAGAGGACATCTCAAATAGTTTCATGAAGCATTGGTTTCTTCTGAATGTCTCTGTGTGGTATACTGTGTTTTGGGGGTTGTTGAAACGGTTCTGAATGAGGATATTTTACTCTGTTATAAAGAGATTCTCCAGGCAAAAATACCTTTTCTTATTCCTGCCTCAAATTATTAAATGTTAACAGCTTCCACCCCTGCCCTACTCACCCACCAAATCTGTCCACTGGGTGCAGAGGAAGGGGCATAGTGAGACATGAAGCCACATTATCAAACATATCCGGCTTCAATCTTTTTCTATTCACTGCACTTGACTCTAGGAGATCAACTACTACAGGAAGAGCTCCAGGGACGACATCTCACTAGAATGAGAACAAAGTTCTTAAATTCAACTTTCAGTCTGCTGTGTCTGGCATAATGCATAGACACCAATCAGAAAATATTTGCTGAAAAAATAGATGAAAAGAAAGTTCCCTGTGAAGTTAGAATTAATGAAATAATTGAGTCTACTTGCTGTCACTTAATCCAGCAGAGAACAACAGAGGAAAGGCCTGATTTACACTATCAGATAGCTTTAAGTTCGAATCTAGTTTGGTGCCTTATTTCCAAGGTCAACATGAAGAACTGCCTTCATTTTCCTAAGATATTTTTCCTAACTTGAGTTATTGAAGGGAATAAGTAATATCTCTTATATAAAGATATATTGAGAGTATTAGGTAGTCCTTAATTCATTTAATAGATGCTTAACAGCTTCTTTCTTCAAAACACTTTATGATCAATAATAAATGTATAAATGACAAATAATGATCTAAACTTTTTCATAATCTTGACAGATTCCTATTCCTAATTATATTTTATTATATATTCTAATGTTGGTTAAGTTCTAAAATAGAAGTTTCAGAACATAAAGTATTTAAAAGTATCAGTTTACCTACTTCTGAACATTCCCCAAACACCTTCAGCAATTTTTTTCTCTTACTTAATTTTTTAAACTTATAATTGTTTTCCTCCAGGAGACTGATTTTTTTAAAGACTTCTGTGAAGTTCCATTACTTTATCTATTAATTGATATTCAGACATTAATCTATTTTATTAGATGCCTTCAAATCAGTGCAGACCGGTGGCTCTCTTCCTGCAACAGAACAAAACCTTGGCTGGTCCTGTGCATCCTTAGAAGCACTGCAGCTGTGGTTGCAGCTGGCTTGTCAATCAATCCCTTCGAGGCCCCTCCTCTCATTTGTTAATCTTGTGTGCTACCACCCATCATGTTAGTCTTCAGGGATTGGTCCCAGCTGATAACCTGTTCAAAATACCTGAGACAGTCTCAGTGTTCATACTTTGAAGGAGTATTCCAATTGTTCATTTCTCTGAAGTCTATACTAAGGTTAAGTAAATTCATAGACTACAAAATCATAAAACCATTCACTAAACAAAAATGTCGAGCTATTGTTTCATGACAAGTAATGATTGCACGTGGCTACATGTCTGAAGTCTATGTTGATATATCTCTAACCTCTATCAAAGTCCCCTTGACTTCTTGATTCACACCATGTAAAAATAACAGTTCTAACATCATTGACGGACTGATATTTGATATTTGGTTACTTTTCAATGCTATTTATGTTTGAAGAACCAAGAGACATCTGTAAGGACAAGAGGAGGGCGATAGTCCAGGAAGGGTAAGGTTACCCATTGAAATAATGCAAGACAGTGCTTAGTACGCTCAAAGAATGAGCAGATGTTTTATCAGGATGGTGAAAAAAATAGGCACTGATATCCTGGCCTTTTTCTAACCAGTACAAGTTCGATGTTCTTAAAACGTCTTCATAATTAGCCCCATGATCGCTGCGTACCCTTTGCGTAAACCTATCAAGATTACCCCCATTAAGATCCTAAAGCACAGGATCATACCATCTATGGTACACTTTGTATCTTGAATTTCAATATCCAGCAGATTTCCTCCAAAGCTACCATTTGGATTGATTTGTTTTGATGACATATGAATGAGATTAATACAGCAGATGATTAAGAGAACGTGTCTGCAGCCACCCCATGATTTTATAACCATGTTTTAAAATGTTTTGTTTGGGGCAAACGTGTTCATATATAAACTAGCACCCCAGCTACAATATTTTTGACCTACCCATGTATTGGTTATTCTTTGCTGAAATCATAATTCTGAGTCATTGATTTTTTTCAGTCTTTCTTATTTATTGCCAACCCTTTGAATGACTAAGATGATGAAAAATAGCAGAGTTTGCGTCAAGCCCCTTGGTTCTTAAAATGACTTTTTTTCTTTTTCAATCATGCAAAGGCATCTTTTGCAATAGATTTGTCTAATGCGATATGTTTTTTTTTTTGGTTTTTTAACTGCTGCTTCCATGGATATTGATTGTGCAGCCAAGAAAAAGGAAATCCTTGACAATTGTATCTTTCTTCATTATCATGATGCTGTCTATTGGTTCCAGTTGAGCTCTTTCTTTATTTTTGATTTGCTATTGCTTTAATATTGCATTTCTATACATACTGAAGGCTATATAGTCTAAGACTCTGTATGGTTTTCTTCATTTTCAGCAAGACATTTTTATAATATGCACATTACTTATCCTCCAATCAAGATACTGTGTTCTACTACTTACGGGCTAACTGCCTCGCTTATTTACTCAGTATGCTGATTCAATAGGCTTCTGAACAGACATAAATTGTTTGTGAAAAGACACAAACCAGATACCCATTTTTTTTGGCAATTTTAAATCACAAAGTATCTCTTTGTTCCATTAGATTGACTGTCTCTTGGTCTATGTACAAGTTTCCATTAGCACAGTAAAGTTTTCTGGAATCCTCATTTTTGTCAGTTATGCCTAATTTTTTATGATCCATATATTCCAATGTTTTTGCGTCACCAATAAAGCGTAGATCATCTTTTTGTCATTCTCAGAATTCTGTGAAGCCCACCTCACCTCAGCAATGATCTCGCTCCTTCCTGTTGTGCGCGGGGCTTCTAGGAGGTCAAAGAGGACCCTCCCCCCCCCCATCCGGCAGCCACAGCCACAGCAGCACTGTGTTCTCACAAACGGCAGGTCCAAGGGCAGATCGCAGTGGTACTGCAAAATTCTCCCTACGCTCTCCAGTGTGATTTGGTTTATTTCAAAATAGGGATCTTTGTTTACTTCCAACTTTTGTGTCCAAATACCTGTCATTTTTCATGTATCTTCACTGCACAATAGAAATTGATCAAAGCATCCTTAAGGTATTCATCTTTGGCCTTAGTGAGTGGAGTGTAATTCAGATACTGCTTGTTCTAACTTGTATCTTATATACATATACGTATAGGCAATATCTTATCCCTGGGTCACTGAGTGTTGACATGCTGCTACGATGCTGGAAGCTACCACAGGGGTGTTTCCATTCTATTCAAGGTCATCATTGTGGACATGTTTCAGTGGAACTTCTGAATAAAAATAAGAACCTGATAATCTACATCTTTAAAATAAAGTCCTGTGAGAACATTATGGATAGTAGTAGGACTTTGTCTCCTGAAACTGTGCGATGCATCTCTGGGTTGAAAGTCACTCACACTATGACCATGTGAGAGTTGCATTCTGAAAGCCGAGTCCACCTTAAGGACAGAAGGAGTCAAGTTGTCAGGACCTTGTTGTTGATATGGCATGGCTCAAAATGAAGCAAAACTGGTGCAAAAATCCAGTAATCCTTGGGACTTGGGACATCCAATGTATCAATCAGGAAAACTGGAATCTGTCATAATGAAATGGAATGTGTAAAGAGTGAGCTCAGAGTCATTAGTGAGCTGAAATGGACTGGCTTTGGCGAGTGTGTTTCAGACAATCACATGCTCTACTTATGCTTAAAACAACAAACTGAAGAGGAATGGGATCATATTTATTATCTGAAAGAACATTTCAAGACCTGTCCGTTTGCCTTTCATTGATTTCAAGAGTCCCATCAATTTTATATATATATATATATATATATATATATATATATATATATATATATATATATATATATATATATATATATATATATATATATATATATATAGGGGTTCTGTCCCAGTGATAAATCCAGTGGAGTCATTTTGTGGAAAATAAAGCTGTGTGAGAAAGGTTTGGTAATATTGTTTTAATACGTGTTTCATAAATGATTCTACAGATCTGGGCCATTCCTTACTGCCACAGGTATATTCAGTGACTGACCTTTCTCATCCTAGGAATATCTTCGTAATGAGCTATATTCAGAAGGTCAAGTTTGAGTTGTAATCCTGGGCAGTCATTATGCCAGTCGATAAAGCTTCAGATTTCAGAGCTAGTTATTATTAGAAACCCTGGAGGCTCTGTGCCCAGAGATTATTATGTAATTCTTCTAAAATGGGTCCCAGACCTAGAAAATAGATCTATAGGCTTTTTTAATGCACAGTCATATAAAGATCCACTTACTTAAGGCGCTAGGCATCTTGTTCTCTAGTTAAACATTCTCAAACCAACTTTATGTTAGAAAACTGATATTTGACTTCAATATATCATCAGTTTCCCTCTTCTCGATATTTCACATTGTTGTTATTGCTAGTTGTCAATGAATTGATTCTTATTCATGAAGATGCCATATTTTCAGAGTAAAACTTCTCCATAGAGGTTTTAAGACATGACTTTCCAAACTGGATTGTCCATGCCTGTTTTCAAGATATTTCTGGGTTGGTTTGAAAATCAACTTAAAAATTTATTTGGGGCTCTTATAACTCTCATAACATTCCATACATCAATTGTATCAAGCATATTTGTCTATGTGTTGCCATCATCATGTCCAAAGCATTTTCTACTTGAACCCTTGCTATGAACTCCTCTGTCAATGGATTGGATGTATGGATTGTGAGCCCCCAATACAATGCATTGTATGAGCCCCTAATAAAATGATTTTAAAAGCAAAAACAAGCATTCATGTTCAAAACAACAACACAAAGAAAGAATATTAAATCTCAGCATTATAGAATATTGTTCAGGAATAGACTTGTTAGGTAACTTTAGTGGTTATGAAGATTAGATATTATTTGTTTGCTTCCCCAAAACTGTGGACTTTCATTACTCAATAATAAATTGAAAAGCTCCTTTTCCCCTCCCTCCCCCACCTTCCCACCCTCATGAGTCCTTCATCAATTATACATTGTTATTATTATTTCATAGCTTCCAGTGTCCATTGTCTTCTTCACCCACATGTCTGTTATTCATCCCCGTGGGAGGTGGGCTATATATCCAACCTTGTGATGAGTTTCCCCTTTCTCCCCCTTTTCCCCTCCCAGACTATCCCCCTACCAGTAGCTATCACTACTCTCACTACTGTTCCTTAGGGGTTTATCTGTCCTTCATTCCATGTGTTGAGAGTTCTTATCTGTACCAATGTGTATTCTCTAGTCTGGTTAGATTTGTAAGGTAGCACTGGATCATGGTAGTGGGGTAGGGGGGATCATTCAGCAACTAGAGGAATGGTGTGTGATTAGTCCATGCTGTACTATACCTTGTTTGAATCATCCATTCCTTATAACCCTCTGTGGGGGGATATCCAATTGTCCACAGATGGACTTTGGGTCTCCATAACAAGCCCCCTAGTTTGCATTGATATAGTTGTTTATTTTTGATCTTTTGATGCCTGCTACCTGCTACCGTGGACCCCTCATGATCACACAGGCTGCTGCCCTTGCTCTATGTGGGCTTATTTGCTTCCCTGCTGATGGCTGCTTTGAAACACAGCTTTTGTGTTAATCGTCTAGCCATTAGCCATTTACACCACTCAGGAACACCTTGTCTTTCAGTGAGTTTTAATTTTATGATTAAGAGAAGACAGGTAAATTTTCATTTACCTGGGTTTCCTTTTGGAAACTGTTGCTTTGATTTACGCAAAATTAAAAGAGCTAAGTTTTATATAAGTTGACAATTTTCATGGTGCAAATATGTCCACTTCGGATGATACTAACCTGTTGGGGTGAGGCCACAGAAAGTATCAGCTCCTCTTTTATCCTCCTTCCCCCACGCACCCACCCTTGTGAACACTTGATAAATTATAAATTATTTTCATATCTTACACCATCCTTTGTCTCCCTTCCCCCATGTTTCTGTTGTTCTTCCCCTTGGGGGGGGGTAATACATAGAGCATTGCAATCAATTCCTCCTTTTTGCCTCTCTCCCTCACCTCCTCTCTACCCTGTTGGTATCACTGCTCCTATTTCTATTCCTGAGGGGTTCATCTGTCCTGGATTCCATGTGTTGAGAGCTCTTGTCTGTACCAGTGTGCAAGCTCCAGTCTAGCCGGATTTGTCAGGTAGATATGGGATCATAATATTGGGGGTAAGGAATCCTCAAGTAACCAGAGTAATTTGCGTGTTTGGTTGGTGTTATACTGCCACTGACTGACTCATCCCTTACTTGTGACCTGTTTGTGAGAGGATATACAATTCTTTACAGATGGGCTTTGGGTGTCTCTCCAACTCCCCTCTTTCTTGGCAATATGTTTTTGTTTGTTTGTTTGTTTTGAGGCTTTTGATGCCTGGTACCTGATTCCACGGACACCTCATGATCACACAGGCTGGTGTGCTTCTTCCATGTGGGCTTATTGATCCTTTGCTAGATGACCGCTTGTTTACCTTCAAGCCTTTAAGACCTCAGACACTATATCTTTTGACAGCCAGGCACCATCAGCTTTTCTCACCACATTTGCTTATGTTCCCATTTTGTCTCCAGTGATTGTGGCAGGAGGGTGAGTATCATAAGAATGCCAGGTTGTTAGACCAAAGTGTTCTTGTGTTGAGGGAGTGCTTGATTACAGGCCCAATGTCCTTCTGCTACTTTATATTTAACATATAAATATATGTTCATAGGCCAATATATCTATTTTATGAATTAATATATTTACATATGTACACACCATGTTTCTACTTCTATGGTTGGCTTTGTTTCCTAGAGCTATCTTCTGTTTCCTTTTACCTTCCTCCTGTCCCACTATCAAACTTACCCTTCATTTGCCTCTCAGCAATTCCTTTTAGCTAGATTGCTGTTGGTCCCTATGTTGATTTTAATTCCCTAGTTGTTCCCCTGCATTGCATTGTTTTTTCACCACTCCCCCCTGTCCTGCTGCCTTCTCCCCCCAAGTCTACCCCAAACAATCAGTCCTGTTGCTTTCTCCTCAGGCTTGCTTCTCATGCTTATGTTATATAGGTAGACAAAAGAAAACCAAAGCTTGAGGGGAGCAAAAATAAAAGCAAGCGAAAGAGAAAAAAAATCATAATTTTCAATGGTCTCATCTGCATGTGAAAATTGGACATCATATAAGAAAGTCTGAAGAAGCAATGCAGTTGAACGGTAGTGATGGAGAATAATATCGACAGTATCATGAACTGCCAAAAGGACAAACTGATCTGTCACGGAAGAAGTATGGTCAGTGTGGTCCTTAGAGGCAAGGCTGTCAAGGATTCAGCGTACATATTTTGTACATGTCAGGAGAGAGCATTTCCTGGGGAAGGACTTCATGTTTGATAAAATAGAGCAGCAGCGAAGAAGAGGAGGACTCTCAGGGAAGTGGATTGGCACAGTACTTGCAACAATGGGTTCAAGCACAGGGACAGTTATGAGGATGGCACAGGTCCAGACAATGTTTCCTTCTGTGGTGCCTAAGGTTGCCATAGGTCAGAGCCTCCTTAATGGCATCTCACAACAACAACAACATGCAACTCAGAAGCACCAGTTACTCTGAGAGGAAAAGATGAGACTTCCCATTCCCTGAAACAATTTAGCATGGACATCTGCACAGCAGTTTTACCCATATAACCTGGAATTGACTAGAGGGCATTGAGTTTGGTTTTGTACTGTGACTAGGAATTGATTCAATAGTATATTGAGAAGTGAAAGAAAGCAATCCAGAAGTGTATATGCTTTATGGTTCCAACTATATGACTGTGGAGAAAGGAAAATTAGTGATTGCCAGAAGCTGAAGGGGAAAAAAAAAGACAAAAAATATACTGATGAGCAGTGGGAGGTCATTTTTCATGCAGTGAGATTTTCTGCATGGCACTCTAATGGTTAAGAAAGAACCATAAGCATGTGGTCAAATCCATAAAACTGCGCAAGATAAAAGCAGATCTTCATGTAAACTGTGCATTCCATTAGTTATTTGTATATTTATACTGGCTTATTTTGGTATGTAACCAATATACCAAAAGAATCAAGGTGTTGATAGGAGAAATGATGTGCATGGGAGAAGGAGGCACATAGAACTCTATTTTCAGTGTAATTTTTCTTTATATCTGAAACTGCTTCTAAAAATAAATCTTTAGTTCTTTAATGCCTCCTCCCCACCCCACTACCCCACGATCATGACCCTAATTCGACTTTACAAATCTGGCTAGACCAGAGCATGAACCTGGGTACAGGTAAGAGCTGGAAACACAGGGAATCCAGGACAAATAAGCCCCTCAGGACCAAATTGAGAGTAGCCATACCAGTAGGGGAAGGGGAAGGTGGGGAAAAAAGGGGGAACAAATCACAATGATCTAACTATAGTGTCCTTTCAGGAACATGGGTAACAGACAAGGGGGTAAAGGGAGACCTTGGACAGTGTAAGACATGAAAAAAAATACTAATTTATAAATCATCAAGGGTTTATGAAGGAGGGAGCAAGAGAAAAGGGAAAAATGAGGAACTGATACCAAGGGCTCGAGTAGAAAGAAAATGCCTTGCAAAAAAATGATGGCAACATATATACAAAGGTGATGAGACAATGTTTGTATGGATGGTCTGTGATAAGAGTTGTATGAGTCCCCAATAAAATGATTTTTTAAAGTCTATAGAAATGACTCTATTGCTAGAAAGATAGCACTTTGTCTCTTGCTTGTATATCTGAGAAAATTGTCATTTAATAGTATTAAAAATAGCTAAAGCATTTTGGTTAAGAGTTAGAAGGTCATGTGTATATATACATGCACAAAGGGCAAAGACTGGACTGATAGGGGACAACATCTTGAATTAAAAGTCAGATCTTAATTTCAGGTTTTAGTTTTGCTCTGGTATCACCTCCACCTTAAATAATATTTTAATTTAAATAAATTTACCAGACCATTTGTTTCCAAATTTTCAGTTGCACCGCAGACAAGCTATACTCCATATCTACCCATTTTATGTTTAATTGGTTTTTCCTGTAGGTTTTGGACTTTTTAAATGGCTAAGTAGTTACTTTGGCTTAAATAGGATTAAAATTTATCAAACATTATGCCATATATAATTTGAACTAATTTAAGTGGTGCTTGTTTGGTGTGGCAGTTACATAATATCCTGCCAATTTGCGAAGGGGTGGAGTCTAGTCTGTCAACCAGGTCACAACCTGATCACCTCATTTGGAGGTTCGAAGGAGATAAATTGCTGACTTGGGGCCAGATACACACAGAGATACTGGAGGCTTCGGCAAGGCACAGGGAGCTATACTAGAGCTCTGGAGCTGGAGGAGCCATGTGGAGACCCCTGCCAGCACTGAGATGCTTCCACTGCCACTGGATCCACAAGACTTCTCACGCACTGGCCTATTTTCTTCCTGAATTTGGCGTCATCGCATATGCTGCATGAATCTGAAGAGGAATTTACAGATTGATATTGGATATATGGGATATAATATCAGACTTAGGACTTGATCGGGACTTCACTGGGATATTTTCTAATATATTTTCTCTTTGATATAAAGCTCTTTCTTTTTTAAAAAATCATTATATTGGGGGTTTATACAACTCATCACAATCCATATATACTTCCATGGTATCAAGCATAAAGCTCTTTCTTTTACACACATATGAGTTTCCCTGGATTTGTTTCTCGAGTCTACCCAGAACAACGCATTTGGGATAACATATTTTGTGAATTATCAAACCAAGTTGACATTGTATAGACAACTATTTCAATTTTGTCAAGTCGCTTCATGAAGCTTCAGAGAAATACAAGCTAGCAATCACCATAGAAGACATTTTAACGGTACCTAATTTATTTGAATTATATGGCTTCTAGAGTCTTTTTCCTTTGAATTCCATGAGCATTCCTCTGTAATTCTTTTTAATTAGAAAATTCTAAGTTTGAATATATTTAGTGACAGTCATGTCCATAAATAGTAAACTTGATTTTTTTTAAGTCTGTTTGTGAAAGTTCAGCTCCAGTAATAATATTGCTTGTGGAAAGATGTATTTCAGTAGAACATGAGAAAGAAGCACTGTTAAATGGGAAGAGTAGTGATTTTATATTTTAAAGAGAGTTTCACAATAAGTTGTTGTGTCAAATAGAGAGCATAAAAGAGGACCTTGTCAGATATTGAAAAATTGGGGGTAAATATTCATTACCATATTCAGAGATCAGTTACACTTTACATAAATGCAAATTAAATTACTCTTAAATTATTCTATTATGATAACTAATTACTACTTTGAGATTTGACATTCATTAAGCCCACAAATATGCAATGGGCATAACCTGTGTAGTCAACGTTAGGAATAAAAAGGTGAATGTCTCTTAAATATCACACTTCTGATGATGGTAAACACTAAATGAAGAAATTGGAATAATATAGATTGCTACATTATCAGTCAATGTTTATAAGGTTTAATAGCTAATTGATTAGTGGTCCCACAAACAAATAACCATCCAGAACCATTTATTAAAACTCAGAAATGCTCTAAAGTGAAGGACACGGATGTATGAGCAGGAAATCATTTTAAACAAATTGCACATGGAATTAGGTTGACTATAAATTTAAAATGCACATTTATTGATCCTGACAGCTCTCAATCTAATGACTCATTCTCATGAAATAGAGTCTTGTCAGGATGATTAGCTGTTTTGTAGGATGCTGTCAATCACAAAGATGTCGGAGGTCTCAGCTCCAGTTTGCTTCTCTCTGGTTTCCTGAGCTGCTTGCTGTCACCACAATATTGATTTCACCTGAATTCTACAGTGATGAATAGTGGAATGATGAAGACAGATTTAGGAGTTCCTTTGATTCTATAATATGAAAGTACTTTTAAGGAACGGGTTATACTGCTAAATGTAATTTATTTCAAGAAAAATTATACTATCTGCCAACTTGCAAGGGTTTTATTTCTTCATGTGTGGGAGTACAGATAAGATTTTGACATTTCTCAATATTCCATAAATATAATCCTTTAAATTTGCATCAAGAAATTCATTGGAACTTAAAACAAACTTTCTTCCGAGCTAAACTATTACTGAAATTGAAGAATATAGCAGGTTATAGTCTGTTAAAATATTATTTTAATGTGAATAGAAAATAACAAGATATTCAATAAATGTACACCTTACTTTAAATAAGCACTTATACTCATAACATTTATTGAGTGATATTTTCTAACATGAAAATTATAATGAGAATAAATAAAAGAAATGGAAACATATATTCATATATAATTCATTACTGGGATAGGACCAAGGACCGATAAAAGTATAAAATCTACCTGCACTGGAAGAAGTCAGGCCAGAGTGCTCCTTAGAGGCAAAACTGTCTTGCATACCCTGGACATCGTGTCAGGAGAGAGCAGTTCCTGGAGAAGCACATCCTACTCAGTGAAGGGGAGGGTCAGTGAACAGGAGGACGGCCCTCCATGAGACGGGTTGACATGGTGGCAGCCACCATGCTCTTAAGCATAGGAACACCTGCCAGGAAGGCGCAGAGCTGTGCGGTGTTTTGTTCTATTGTTCATGGAGTTGCTATGGTCAGAACTGACTCAATGGCATCTAACAACAACAACAACAATAAAAGTTTTAAGAGATATTAAAAAAATGTTTACATTAAACAACTCATTTCATTAATTGGTTCTAGTTTTGTTATTTTTCTGAAGTTATTCAGAAACTACTTCCATCACATTTATTAAGGATTTGTGGCAAAACAAGCACATAACTATATACTGAAGACCTAATCTGTGGTCATTGACAAAGAGTTCATGGTTTAGTACGGTATTAGGAAATGCACAAGTAACTTGATGTCCTACCATGAGTATTTTCAACTCACATGAAAAAGCAAAAATAATAGCATTACTCAATGAAAATACTTTGCAAACCATGAATGCAATTTCAAGTTTTCTAAAAACCACATTTTAAAATGTTGCAATGAATAGATGAAATGTATTTTATTTAATCCAACATATGAAATTAATGTTATTGTTGGTGAGTATCCTTGTGTATGTCCCAACTCATAGTGACCCCGTGTACATAACAAAACACTGCCAGCTGCTGTGCCATTTTCACAGTAATTGCTCAACTTGAGGACATTTCGCAGCTACTGTGCAAATCCATCTCCTTGAGATTCTTCTTCCTGTTGGTGGACCCTCTATTTTAACAACCTTGATTTCTCTCGTTGAGAACGGATAGGGAGAGCAAGTAGAATAATGGTTTTCAGGGGGGTGTACAGTGATGAGAGAGCTAAACGGACCTGATATCAAAGAATTTGAGATGGAAAAAAAAGGTTTTGAAGCTGATTGTGGTAGCAATTGTACAGTATTACTTGATGTGAATGAACTGTGGAATGATATAATATTCGTATTAGCTCCCAATAAAATGTGTTTGTTTTGTTTTGTTTTGAAGAATATTAAGTCTAGTATACCTAAGATGAAGGCTTACCACCTTGCTTCTAAGAAGCATTCTGGCTCTCCTTTTGAAACAGATGGATTGGTTCTTCTGGAAGCTCATAATGTAATGTTATTTGCCAACACCTTAATTCGTATCTTGGAATTCTTCTTTGGGCTTCCTTATGTATTTTCCAGACTTCGGATACCTGTAAAGTGATTGAAAGTACCATGGTTTATTTGGGCACATCTTCGTGCTCAAAATGAGCATTTTTGTGTGTTTAAAAGGTCTTTTGCTCAGAGCTGCCTGTCACAGTGCCTTTTCTGATTTCTCGACTGCTGCGTCGTGGAGTATTGATCGGGGATTCAGTAAAATGAAGGCCTTGACAACCTTGGTATTATGTTGCTGCATCTTAAGTTAAAGGTTCATCCCCCCACGCCCCCTCAACTAAAGAGATAGTAACTTAAAGTCATTTATGTTATTTTTCTTCATAATATGATTTTTCCCCTCTGCATGCTTTTTTTAAATCATTTTATTGGGGGCTCTTACAACTCTTGTTACAAACCATACATCAATTGTATCTGACATATTAGTACATATATTCCATTGTTCTTTTCTAGACATTTACTTTCCATTGAGCCCTTGGAATCAGCTCCTCTTTTTTCCCTCCTCCCCCCTTCCAAGCCTCAACTTTTGTGCCCCCCTGATAGATTATACATTGTTAATTATTTTCAAATCTCACTCCCTCCCCCGGTCTCCCTTCCCCTCTGGTTTCTGTTGTTCTTCCCCCAGGCTGTGTGTGTGTGTGTGTGTGTGTGTGTGTGTGGTTATGTGCCATTCATATCAATCAATTCACCCCTCCCACCCCACTTCTCCCCCCCCCGACCCCCTTTTCCCCCTATCCTTTTGTTATGGGGGGTGAGGAGGCCTCCAGAAAACAGAGGTATATTTTATGACCAATTAGTTTTCTACTGCACCCTGATTGACTCAACCCCTCCCTGAAACCCCTCTGTGGGGAGATGTTCCCTTGTCCATAGAGGGGCTTTCAGTCTCTGCTCTAACCTCCCTTCATTCTCACCAAGGCATTTTTGTTTGTTTACTATGTGTTGTGAATCTTCTGATGCCTGTTGCCCAGTCTCAATGACACCTCACAATCACACCGGCTGGTGTGCTTCTTCCATGTGGGCTTGTTGCTTCATTGCTGGATGACCGCTTGTTTCCTTTCAAGCCTTTAAGACCCAAGACACGATATCTTATAAAACCCGGGCACCATCCTCTACCACATCTGCTTATGTACCCATTTTATCTTCAGCGATCATATAGTTGGTGTGGATGGGGTGGGTGTCTGTGTGAGCATCACACAATGCCAGTTTGTTAGAACAAAGTGTCCTTATATTGAGGGAAGGTTTGAGCCGAGGCCCAAGGCTCATCTGCAGCTTCAGTGTATTGCCTTCTAAATATATGTACATAGGCCAATACCACTGTTGTTATGGATTAATGTATTTGCATGAGTGCACACCTCTGTTAATCTCCCCATCTTTGCCTTTGCTTCCTAGCGCTTGCCTTTGTTTCCTTTTGCCTCCTCTTGCCCTGCCATCACTTTCTCCATTCTTCTACCTCTTCGTGCTTCCTGTCCACTAGCTTGGTGTTGCTGTAATATTCACAGGATCTCTCCCCTCTCCTAGATGCTGGTTCTGCTTCCCTAGTTGTTCCCCTGTCTGTGACGCTGTCTGCTCACCACACCCTTTTCCCCACCTCTTTCTTCCCCCTCTACCTTCCAGGGACATGGACCCCATTGCCTTCTCCCTGGGCTTCCCTCCCATGGTCCAACCCATATAATTAGCAACCTAACCATGTCCTAGTCCGAACAATAAGAAAACATACACTTGAAGAAAGAAAAGGAAAAAGAAAAAGAAATAAACCCTATATGGGTCCAGGTCTGTTTGCTGGTCCCCATGAGTCCTTCCCCACTGGTCCTGAGGGAAATCCCGGGGCTGCCCCTCCTCGCCCTAAGTCCATTCTTGAGGCTCCTCAGGGACTCTGTGGCTCAGCTTTACTCCAATTGCTGATCTGTTATGCTCCATTCCCCCAGTGTCTCCTTGCCGTGTGTCCCATTATTGTCCCCTGTCTCCATATACTCCAGTTATGGGACAACATGTCTTGACTTGTTCGTAGTCCCATAGTCCTCTCTGTGTCCCCGCAGCTCCAGGCAGGGGCCTCATCCTCTGGGCTTGGCGTGCCCAGATGGAGTCTAGGCCGACTGGCCCTTTCTTGTTTTCCTTCTTGGTTTGCTTCCATCTAGGTTTGGTAAGTCATTTCCTTTCCCCCACCAGAAGGTCTAGTGTCATTCTCTATAGCACACTCTTCCAGGGTGGGAGTCAGGCTGGTGCTGGTTGGGGTCGGCTCTGTATTCCAGTCTTTTCATGGATTCCTTCACGTGTTATGTTGCCCTCAGGTTTGTGCATCATGGTGGGGTCTGTATGCATACTCCAAATCTGTGGAGACACCGCTAATACTCCCCTCCGGGGTGGGGTAGTGCCCTGTTCCCCCCATGCCATCATCTCAGTTTCTCCCCACCTCCATTCTCCCTCCTCCTTCCCTATTTCCCCTTCTTTATGTTGGATTCACATGTACCTCCCTGTGTTTGGTCTGACCTCCCCCCATCTGCCTATGCTTCCAACCATATATTGTGAGATAAGGTGTCATTTCTTCTATTCCTGCTGTGCTGATTGTACTTACCTCAGGGGATTTATGTTATACTTGTCCTTTTGAGATTGGCTTACCTAGCTTAATGTGATTTTTTTTCCCTACTGCGTCTTTTTAACATTTTTTTGTGTGTGAATTAAGTTAAGACTCACATAGCAGATCCTAGTTTTCGATGTATTTTTAGTTGTTTTAATTATTAGATTTGCCACATGGCCCTTGGGTGTAGCTTTCTACAATATTATGCCTTCCTTTTCTAAGTGGGATTGTGTGTATAGTTTATAAAATATAATTGATACTCCCTTTAGATTTTTAATTTGACATAAAGATTCCTGATAACACAGTGTTTGAGGAGCAGGGTTGCTAATTGAGCTGAAAAGTTGGATTCAAATAGCCTGTCTCTGAGAGGAAGGTGTGGCAGTCCATGTTGTAAAGAGTTAACGCAATGAAAATCCTATGAGGGCAGGCATTGTCTGTCTTATAGGTTTTTATGGGTCAAATTGATGCGACTTCACTGGGCTTTTTGTGTTGTTGTTGCTGTTGATGGTGTTGAATTTAATATAAAATTGTAACCATGCACTTTAACTGGAAAGAGATATATAAGAAAAACAGCACATGACTGATACTAAGATTTCAGCCATGAGACAAATCATTTGGATTCTATTTCCAGACCTTAAGAACAAGAACAGAGTTTTTATGACATTAGTAAAACAGAAAATAAATCCTTTCCTATGTATACATTTAATTTATTTTTCATAACGTTTTATGAGGGTGGCATTGTGCTGCCTACATTTCTGAAAAGAACAATGCCAATCATTCTGCCTCAGAAGATGCTCAATGACTAATTCCTCTCCTTCACTTATTTTTCACCTCTACCACACCACCTCTGCCCCTCCCCCCAAAATAGAAAGAAAAGTCGGTCAATCAATAAATCAATCACAATCTTTTTTGGAACCAAATATGTACCAGGCATTGTTCCAAGTGACAACCATTGTTCTGACAACCACTGACAACCATTAAGTGATTTAAAGGTGTAGAAAATCCTTAAAAGATCTATTTCTTCCCTAATTGCCACCTACTCCTGGAAATTAACAAATCACCAATGTCATTTTGGTTTCCCATAGAGCAGAAATAAATTGTATTTAATTACTTCTCCCTCTGGGTTTTTTTTTTTCTTCTTTGGTAAAACAAATGATTAAAGGTAATAAAACACTGAAGAAAATGTCTAAAGAACGAAGATCCTCTAATTTTCCAGTGACTTCTCCTAGACCTAGAGTTCGAAAACAATCTTTAATCTTAATATGCCTCATTTTTCCAACTGCCAATTGTATTTAGAGACTGTGTCAAGGATCTTGGAATAAAAGACCCTCAGTATCTCCTGAGGGGAGTGAGAAACAAAAGCTAGCCATTTAAATTTTTCTAATTTTGGGGGAAAGATTGGGCTATATCTGTTCGTTCATTAACCTATGGAGAAATAGAAGGTCCACTAAAAATGCATTGGAATTTCTTAGAATAAAATCCCTCTGTAGCCTGTGCAAGAATCCTACAGTTGCAACCCAGGTTCTAAGCCCTAAGCCGTCTTGAACTTCTCTTGAAGTTCATTCTTGGAAAACCAATACTAAGAGGTTGTGTGACTACCAAATAAGTAATTTTTGTCTAAGGAGTTTGGAAATACAAAGTACATGGAGACTGCAATGCAAAGTTGGTTATTAAATTACTGAGTAATCTTAAGATAAAGATGTTAGGTGAATGTGATTTTTCTAGCCATTCTCAAAATTTTCATAATAAAGTTTCATTCAAAGTTCTACTCAACATTATTCTTATAAACAGTACTTAAAGAAACCCAAACTTTTCATCAGAAAAAAAATTGATGCAAAACTAAGCCCAATTGTTATCCAGTTGATTTCAACTCCTAGAGTCTCTATTCTGAAATTGTAAATGTTTACAGGAACCAACAAGCTCATCTTTTACCAGCCGAGCTGCTGGTGGGTACTGACTTTGTCGCTCATAGCCCAAGCCTACTTCACAGTGCCATGGGGCTCCTGAACAAGTCCTGAGTAATTTTTAGCCTTTTGTTTATTCCTAGGATCTCTTTTTAACTGCATCTTCTTGAAGAGTCTTCAGTATCTGAATGATGCATTTTTATGCCTCATCAAACTCATTTCTCCCTCAGGGAGAATTCTGGCATTAGGTGTAAGTAGTAAGGCTACTACTTTCAATAATCAATGAAAATTTGCTGCTGACACACATTGGTTTGTATTTTTTCTTTGAGCAACTAAAGTCAAGTGACATTGTCCATCTTCTATAAAATATAATTCTAGTAATAGCAGTTTAGAAGTTGAATATTTTTCTCATGAATGTTCAGTTACCAAAAAAATAACTCTGAAACAAGTAGAATTTTGTATAGGTACTAATAAAAAAACAGTGGCTTCAAAATCAGAGCTTTGTGCTAAGGTGCACAGAAATTTGCCAAATTAGTGTATGTGAAATGTAAAGAAAATCAAAATTGTTTTGTATGTACTCCAGATCTGTAACCACTATAAAAACACTTTGGGAACATCTGTCTCTATATCTCTAAAAATCTAATAAATTCTATAAAAAACTGTGATAATTTTAATTAAATATTTTTATTAGGGGCTCTTACATCTCTTATCACAATCCACACAATCATCCATTGTGTCTAGCACATTTGTACACATGCTGCCATTATCATTTTCAACACATTTTCTTTCAACTTGAGCCCTTGGTATTAGCTCCTCATATTTCCCCCTCCCTCCCCTGCCTGCCCTCCCACATGAATCCTTGATAGGTTGTAGATTATTATTTTCATATCTTACATCATCCTCTGTCACCCTTCACCCACGTTTCTGTTGTTCGTTACCCTGGGAGGGGGTGACATGTTGATCCCTTTCTCGCCCCACCTTCCCCTTGTCTTCCTGGGATATCTATTCTCATTGTCGACCCCAAGGAGTTAACTCTCCAGGAATCTCTGTGTTGCTGACTCTTATTTGTAGCAGTGTGCATGTGCTGGTCTAATTCAATTTGTAAGGGAGAATTGAGATCATTATAGTGGGGGGAAAGGAAGAATTAAGGAGCTAGAGAAAAGCTGTGTGTTTCATTTGTGCTATACTGCACCCTGACGGCCTCATCTCTTCCTTGTGACCCTTCTGTAAGGGGATGTCCAATTGTCTACACATGGGTTTTGTGTCTTAACTCCATGCCTCCCCACATAATTAACATTGGGTATCATTTTGTTGTGGGATCCCTGATACCTGATCCCATCAACCCCTCATGATCACCCAGGCTGGTGTGCTTCCTCCATTTGGGCTTTGTTGCTTTTCAGCTAGATGGCCACTTGTTATCTTCAAGCCTTTAAGACCCCAGAAGCTGTATCTTTTGATAGTCAGGCACCATCAGCTCTCTTTACCACATTTGCTATGCACCCATTTTTTCATCAGCAATAGTGTCGGAAAGGTGAACATCACAGGATGCCAGATTATTAGAAAAAAAGTGTTCTTGTGTTGAGGGAGTACTTGAGTTGAGTGTCAATGTCCATCTGTAACCTTAATTCTTAACATACAGATATAAGTACATAGACCTGTTCCACTCTCAGTATATATAAATATATTTGCATATGTACAAGTCTGTATTTAGACCTTTATAAATGTCCTTTGCCTCCTGGTTCTTTCCTCTATTTCCTTTTACTTTCCTAATGTCTCACTATCATGTTTGGTCTTCAATCAGGTTTAGTAATTCCTCACTGCTAAATTGCCCTTGATTAAGCCCCACGAGGCATCCTATGTCCTTCTCTTCGTTGATTTTAGTTCACTTGTTACTCACTTACCCCTGGGTTGGTTCCCCCCCTTCCTTTCACCCACGTCCCCTTCTCCCATATCCCCCCAGGAACATCAGTCCTGGTGTTTTTGTATTTGAATTGTTTGTTCTGCCTACTTTATATTATCTAGATAGACATGCAGAGAGATTAATTAGTGAAAAAAACCAAGCAAAGTCAAACAAGACAACAAAGAAAGTCAAAACCAACAAAACAGTAACAACAACAACAGTTAAAGAAAACCAAAATAACAGCAAAAAGAAAGCCACAGACAAAAACGGAAAGGCCTACAAATAGTTCACCTTTGTCTGATGTCATTGCTAAAGATATTTTCCCACTCAGTGGGCTCTCATTACTCTCTTCATGAGTTCTTTCAATGTACACAAGAATTTTATCTTCAGTATGTCCCACTTGTCAATTTGTGACTCATCCGTATTTGCATCCTTCCCTATATCACATGGTCTATGTATTCCTATTCCAAAGTTGACAGGTTTGTCCCAGTTCCCTCATTGATGGGTCTAAGAGTTTGGGGTTTTACCTGGAAATCTGTGATCTACCTTGAGTTTATTCTTGTGCATGGAGTGAGACAAGGATCTTGCTTCTTTTTTCTGCAGGTAGATATCCATTTTCCAGCACCACTAATTGAAGGGACCATCAGCTTCCCATTTGATATTTTTGGGACTCTTATCAAAGATTAGTTGTCTGTATGCTGATGATTTCATTTCTGGTTTTTTAGTTCCTTTCGATTGATCTGAGTCTCTGTCATACCAATACCACACTGTTTTGACAACTGTGGCTGTATAATATGTGCCAAAGTCAGGTAAAGCAAGCCCTCCCACTTTAACCTTCTTTCTGAGGAGTTCTCTGCTAATTCTGAGTTTCTTCCCTCTCCATATGAAGTTGGTCATCAATTTTCCCAATTCGTTGAAGAAATATAGTGGTATTCATATCGGGTTAGCATTAAATTTATATAGTGCCTTGGGCAGATCTGACACCTTTATTATGCTGAGTCTTCCAATCCAAGAGCATGGAATATTTTTCCATTTGTTGAGGTCACTCTTGGTTTCTTATAATAGTATTCTGTAATTTTCCTTGTACAAATCTGTTTTTTTAGTCAGGCATATCCTTGGATATTTCAATTTGTACTTGGCTATTTTAAAGAGTATAACATTTTAATCGCCTCTTCTGTGACCTTGTCTGATGTGTACAGCAGACCAATATACTTCTGTTTGTTGATCTTGTATCCTGTCACTGTGTCATATTATTCAATCACTTACAACACTCCACTTTTGGAGTTTTGGGGATTTTCAATATATCATCTACAAATAATGATAATTTTGCCTCTTCCATCCAAAGATATATACTTTTGATATCTTTTCTTTGCCTTATGTTGTTAGCTACGACCTCTAGTACGATGTTAAATAGGAGTGGGGACAAGGAGCATCCTTGTCTGGTTCCCTTTTTCAGTGGAATTATTTTTGTCTTTTCTCCATTGATTACTATGCTAGCTGTTGGTTTTTCATATATTGCTTGTAGGATATTGAGGAATTTTTCTTCCACTCCAATCTTCTTGAGTATCTTAAACAGGAATGTTTGTGGGGTTTTTCGAATGCTTTTTGCACATCTATGGATACTATGGGTCTTATAATTATTCATGTCAATATGGCGAATAATAATAATGGTCTTTCGCTTGTTGAACCATCCCTGGTATGAACACCACTTGGTCATGGTGGGTTGTTTGCTTTCTATCCTTTGTGTTCCATTGGTCAGTATATTGTTAAGGATTTTTGCATCGATGTTCAATAAGAATATATGTATGAACCCCTAATAAAATGTAAAAAAAGAAAAGAAAAAAAAGAAAGAAAATAATTAGACCAAAGAAGGTACAGATGTGCTTTATACAATTGAAGTATGGATATGCATGGAATGTGATAAGAGTTGTATGAGCCCCTAATAAAATGTTTTTTTAAAAAAAGAATATTGGTCTGTAGTTTTCAATTCTTGTGGGATCCTTGCCTGCTTTTCTTATCAAAGTTATACTAGCTTCATAGAACGAGTTTGGGAGTTTTCCATCTTTTTCTATGTTCTGGAATAGTTTGTGTAGGATTGGTGCCAGTTCTTCCCTGAATAGTTGGTAGATTTCTCCTGTGAAGCCATCTTGCCCGGGGGATTTTTTTGTGGGTAATCCCTTAATAACCTTGTCTTTTTTTCCCCCCTATTCCTATGGGTCTGTTGAGATTCTTGACATTCATCTGGGATATTCTAGGCGGGTATTGTTTTTCCCAAGTATTTGTCCATGTCTTCCAAGTTGTTGAATTTATTAGAGTACAGGCCTTTGTGAAACTTTGTAATTATCCTTTTGATTTCCTTAGGGGCCGTTGTAATGTCCCCTGCTTCTTCTCTCATCCTTGCTATTGAAATTTGTTCCTTTTTTTGGGTTAGGTTTCCAGTGGTCTATCAATTTGGTTGATCCTTTCAAAGAACTATCTTTTAGCTGCATTAATTATTTCCATAGTTTTCTTGTTTTTCTTCTCCTGCAGCTGAACCCTGATTTTTATTATTTCTTTCTTTTGTTATTAGGATTGTCCAGTTGACTGCACTAATTGGTGTAAGTTTTGTGCCAGCATAACAACCATAAGTCTCTCTTCTTTTTCATGTGTGCATGTATTGCAATGAAACTTCCTCTGATAAATTCCTTTGCTGTGTCTCAAAGGTTTTAGTATGTCATATTTTCATTCCCTTTGGTTTCTAGAAGCTTCATGAATTCATCTCTGATGTTTTGCAATAGAGGTGTTCATCCTCCAATTATTGGCCCTTGTTTTCTTCATTGTCCTTTTGTTGATTTCCAGCCTTATGGTATAGTGGTTGGAGAGAGATGTCAGTATAACATCTATGTTATTGAATTTACTCAGGTTCAACTTTTGTCCCAGCATGTGGTTTATCTTTGACAATATGCCTTGCGGGCTTGAAAAGAATGTGAATTTTTTGCATTGGGTGAAAAGCTCTGAAAATATCTATCAGCAAATTATCTGATTTTGCTGTTTAGATCTCTGGCCTCATTTTTAAGTTTCATTCCTGTGATTTGTCTTTTTCAGAGAGCGATATATTAAAGTCACCTACTATAATTGGTGAGCATGTGATTTCTTTTATCATCTTTTGGAGTGTTTGATTTATGAATTTCACAGGTCTCCTGTTGGGCGCATACATATTTTTATGCTCACTGGTTCTTGGTCTACTATTCCCTTGAGCATTTTATAATGCCCCTCTTTGTCTCATGTTATGGCTTGCACCTTGAGATCAATTTTGACAGAGATTAAGATTGCTACCCCTCCTTTTTTTGAATTGTCAGTTGCTTGGTATATTTTTCTCCAGCCTCTAATTCTCAGTCTCCTGTAGGGAGTAGATTGATGGATTATGTTTTCTACGCCATTCTGCTAACATCTACCTTTTAATGCCTACAATCAGTACATCGATATTCAGTGTTATTATACCCATCTGTGGACTCTGTGATGTAATCTTATATCTTTTGTGTTGGGTGTTTCCTACCTACCTATCTTATCAGTTTGTTTTTTCATGTGTGTTTGTGTGTTTCATTCTAACTATACTATTGTTAATGAGAAAATATATGAGTGTCTTCTAGTTTGAAAATAGAGTATTAAAATAGTATATTAAAGGAAATAAACTAAATCTGTCATTATATTAGTGTTTATAAAATGGTGTTACTGTGCTGAGTTGTCCAAATACAGAATAGTTTATACATATATGAGATTTAATATTGGGTAGCCTAATTTTTTTTTCTTTTATCAACAATTCATTTTTGATAGATACTCTCCAAGCATAACAAACTCCTTGCAAGATCATTTTTTTTCTGGCATTGAAAGCTTAGGACCTTCAATAGTTCAAAAAGTTTATGTTCTGCATACTAGTGAGGTTAGTAACACCTTGAATCTCAAAAAAACATGCAAGCAGCATTTTAAGATACAACTATTGGTTTCAGGAAAAGGGAGAAAGAGAGAGAAAGAGAGAGAGAGAGAGAGAGAGAGAGAGAGCAAGAAGGAGGAGGAGGAGGAGGAGGAGGAGGAGGAGGAAGAGGAAGCAAAGTCTCAGAGAAGAACTTAATCATAAGGCTTATGTGAATCATTAGTTAATCTATGCAGAGGCTAGAGAACTAGAAGGTGCCTGGTGACCACTGCTGATGTTTCTGGTCAGGACCACAATGGAGAGACCTGGATAGAATGGGAGTCAATTGTAGAAAAAGCCCAGGTGTTGCAGATCAGTTGAGAATTGAGCTCTCCTGACACTGTCAATCTGACCAAAACAGTGAAAATACAATGGATTTGAATTTGTGTAATGTGGATGAGCCAAACTGGCAACTGTAATGGGAGACATCACAGGTTGACACGCTGCTAGAAATTAGTCTCCCTTTAGAATAGCGGTTCTCAACTGTGGGTTGCGACCCCTTTGGGCATTTAATGACCCTTTTACAGGGGTTGCCCGATTCATAACTGAGGTAGTTAGTTTATTGTGCCAACCTGGCCGATAAACACATGTGGGGTTAATTAAAGGGTGGAGGGACAAATGGCTCAGTGAGCTTCACCTTTCTCGTTCTCACGTCTCTTGCTTTGTGATGGTTGCAACAGGCTGTAGCTGCCTTAGCCAGTTCCTTGCTTCAGCTGGCAAAGCTCACTTCCTGCAAGACATCCCTGAGGAGATGCCACATGGACCTACCCCGATGTAGCCCTGGGTGTTGGAGCAGCCATGTGAATACAGCTGCCAGAGCTGAGATGGTTACATGTTCACAGATTTGGCTTTCCTCTTGCAGTTGGCATCATGGTGTGTGTTATATAAGGTGGAGGAGGACTATGTGGATTTGTGTAAGACATATGGGTTAATGGGTTAATGTTGGACTTGGATGGCAGCACGGGGTTGGAATGTTTACTTGATGTGCACTTAACCTTTATATAAAACTCTCTCTTATACATATGTTTCTGTGAATATTTTCTCTATATTACCCAGGCTAACACAATAACCATAGCAAAATCACAGTTATGAAGTAGCAACGAAAATAATTTTATGGTCTTGGAGTCACCACAATATGAGGCACTGCATTAGAGGGTCACAGCATTAGGAAGGTTGAAAACCACTGCTTTAGAAAATAAGTGCAAAGTACATGCTGTATAAACTAAACATCCAGGCATTGCTTTCTAAGCAATTCCAACTCATAGAAACCAAATTTCTTGAGCAATATCTTTGGAAACAGTGTGTTCTTGCTCAAAGATGGTGGCCAATTGCCCAATTTTCAATGTGCATTGCTCTCCACAATCCAGGAACTATCCACTCTCCAGCATCAGATTCCTGAAGGAGCTCATTCTGCCTCTTCCTAGACTCTCATTCTAGGGCTTTGATTCATTTTTTATCCCATTCCCACTGCCATTACACTTCACACAATTTTTTAAAACTTGGATCTGATTTAATATATCAGCTATGACTGAACTGCTTCAAGTCAGCTTGAAGTAAGAATAGAAATAGAACAACCAGAATACAATTAAAGAGAACGCTGGCACATTGTGAAAAAAAATTTTTTTAATGTTACTCATCAACAATTTATATAGTAATTTTCAAATAATAACTTCATGTCCTGTGTAAACACAATAAAGATTATTTTTAAATAATGCATGTTTCAATTTCACATATACAATAGATCAATTTGCAGTGAAATCTTAGATGTTTGAAAAGAGTCACTCTTACCATTTTTATATCATTCTGTTTTAAGGGAAAATATTCTAAGTTTCTTTTACTAGAAGTTTTGCCTGACACAGATTCTCACTTTTATAAACTTTCCTATATACATTTACATTTGCATAATATATTACTTTAATGGGAATTGAAAATAGATTCAAGGTTTTGACTTAGAGGAAGAATATAAAATAGTTGAACATCCAAATTGAAGGAACCATATTTCCACTATTCTGTTTTTTTTTCCATTTCTGAACTGTGAAGGAATTTTATCATAAGAATAAATACATCTTAAAATATAATCAGAATAATCACCCTTCCAAATCTGAATGAATTAGTTCATTAAATTTTCAGTCAGAAACTAGACGTTAAAAGTGATGATTATTATAAAGGTTACAATTCGGAAATATTTTAAGAAAAGTAGGGAGGATAAATATATAATCAGGCAATTATTAATCATTATCTTTATTAATATTCTTTTATATAAATCTTATGCTGCAATTTTTCATATTTCTATAATCAACTTGAACATTTACTCAAAACGGAAACAAATATTGTGGCTCAAGGGAGCTGAATTTGAAAGAAAACAACACAACCTAATAATTTATTTGTGGCTTTAAGAGTTTCTTGTGCCAAATAAATATGTTTGATTTGTTCTTAAATTTTCTAAAAGCAAATGAAAATGAGTCAAAAACATTTCTCTAAATTTGTAGAGGTTTATGAAACAAAAATAATTGTGAATTTAATTATTTTTATATATCTTCAATTTAGACCTATATCTTTTAAAGGAGGTATTTCTAGCTCTCTAACTCTTCTGGGTTGTTTGTTTCATATCATTTCAAAAATGTCAGTTTTGGAATTCTTGAGGGATTCCATTTATGTTCCTGTTAAATATACTTTGATTTGGGAACAACAGCAACAACAAAAGTCTGAACGTGCAAGATGAGTGCTGTCAGGTGAATGATGCGAGGTTTCCCACTGAAATTTTTGTAGGGCAGCTCTTAGTACATTTAAAGAACATGCAGATGCAGGCAGACTGTCCTGTGTTCTTACCACTACAGCTTTCCATTTTCAAAAAATTCTTCATATTAAGTCACTGGGGTTGTCCCATTTATTTTGAGAAAATATTTCAAAATTATCCATTGGAAATCCCCAAACTAATCACCATAACCTTCTGCCTGCCTCTCTTTCTTGCATTTCCTAGTCTAACATATCTCTACTGAAGCCACTATTCTTAAAAATATATATTATTAAAGATACTAAGACAAGTAGCTTACTGAAAAAACTTCTCTGCAGCAATCGACTGATAACAAAGACAAATTTAAACATCCATTGCTTGAAATAAATCCATGCATAAATGCACATGAACCTTAGTAATGATACTCTTTTACTTACCCTCCAGATCATATTTATTGAAACACAATCTGTAAACACAAAGGAGATTGCTTGATTGTACTGAGAAAATCAAATGTACTATCTACATACCTTTAAAAACAGCATTTCTTAGAATAATGGAATTTGTGTAGGAAAAGCTCTTAATACACAGCTAGCAGAATATAATATAATGAATCTACTGTTGTTAACATACCTTACTTGTCCTAGGAAGCATGTCATAAGGAAAAATAGATGCCAAACTTTCATTCAAGAGACTAAACTTTTCATTCTGCTTTCACTATTAAGTTTTGAGAAAATCTATCAATCTTTGGACCTCTCTAGATCACTAGTTTCCAAACAATGAAATGATTAGATTACTTCCACGGTTTCTTCCAGCTGAAAGTTTCAATAGTTCTATGATTTAAGACTTACAGGCACAATTGTTTCTTAGAAAATAAATAATGCTTTGTTGCTGTTTTACAGCTTACAACTGTGGAACTCAATTTTCTACAAGTTTAAAATTAAAAGTAAATTTTATCCACATTCTTCATGAAATTTCAATGCCAGAAATGATAAAACTCATGCAAACAAGAAAAGTTAACATATACCCTATTATACGAATTTAGTTAATGATTTCATAAAGCAAAATGTATATAACTATTTAATTTCTATACTTATTTTTGTGTGAATGTTATGTAAACTGTTGTTTTAGGCGGTGTCAAGTAGGTGTCAACTCACAGTGAGAAGACCAGGAAATGCCCTGCAGTCCTGTTTCAACCTCACGATTGCAATTTCCAACCTTATTGTTGCAGCCCCTGTGCCAATCCTTCCTGTTGAAGGTCTGCCTCCTTTTGACTGTCCTTCCACTTCAGCAAGTATGATCCTCTTTTCCAGACTGACTTCTGATAGCATGGGCAAAGGACATCAGACAGAGTCTCACTATCCTCTCTTTCTAGGAGTATTCTGGCTATATTTATTCCAAGATTGATTTGTGTTTCCTTCTGGCCATCCATAATACTTACAATATTCTTCCTTAGCCACATATCAAATGCATACATTCTTCTTTGGTCTTTGTAATTCATTGTCCAATTTTCATATGCATATGAGGCAATTGAAAATGCTGTGGCTTGAGTCAGGCACACCTTGGTTCTGAAAGTGACCTCCTTGCTCTTTAACCTTCAAAGAGGTCTTGTCCAACAGATTTGCCCAATGCAATGGGTTGCATAATTTCTTGTCTGACTCTTTTCATGAGCATTGATTGTGGACCCAAGCAAAATAAAATTCTTGACAATTTCAAGTGTTTCTCTCTTCTTCCTTGTGCTGTTTATTAGTTTAGCAGTGGGTTTTTGATTTCTTTACATTGAGTTATAATCCATAATGTCAAGGTTGAGGAATAAACAAGGGTCCTAAGCACCCCTTGACTTCAGTAAATCAGGTTGTGTCACCAGCATATCACAGGTTATTTATGAGTTTTCCTCTAATCCTGATGCTTCATCCATCTACATAGGGTCCATTTTTTCATATTATTTGTTTATTACAGATAAAATGAATAAATAAAGTTTGGATATTTAGAAAGTATAATTAATCCTCATTAAGAACTGATTACTTAAATGAGTTTTGAAATACCTTAAATGTGAACATTACCCTAAATATTATTAATGTCCAGTTACCATTCATTTTAATTATAAGAACAAGAGACTTCATAAGATATATGAGTGTTCTGTCAAATAAACATTTATCTAGTTGGTTAATCAAGTATATATCATAGGGAATGCATTTAAGTCTGACTTTTGATCTTTTCAGCTAAGGTAAGTTTTGATCTGAGCAATTAAAGTGAAATAACTATAAAATATAAGGAAAATGATTGGAGGTATTTATGCTTTTTTGAAAATAGAGAATGATTGATGTGGAAAAATGACACATGATGAAATGTGTGACATTATTTGTGTGTTTGTAGAGAGACATTAAACAAAGAAGAGTTTAATTTCCTTTCTCTGATTATTTCAGGAAAGTTGAGAAAAATTTCTGCTGAGCAAAATGTCACAAAGTTAGCACTTGTAAACAATCGTCATTTATCAGAAATCCATGTGCAATTAGCTGAAGCCTCGCTTCTCAGAGACACATCAAGAGGACATCAGGCTTGGCTAACTTTTCCCTGAGGTGCAAATCCTCTTCCAAGCTCATTTGATATTAGCAGAACTCATTTATTTGTGGCTGTGCAACTGAAGGCTTAGATTTGGGGCTGCCTCTATGTTCAAGACTGTTTCTGCCTCTTAGAAATGCTCAGTGTTTCCTCCTACATGCCCTCTCTGTATCACAATTTGCACCTTCAACAGGAGAGCATGTGGTGCAGTTTTAACAGTCTCTGATCTATGTCTCTGACTCTGGACTGCCTTGTAAAGGTATTCCTTTGTTTAGCCTTCTCCCTTTAAAGGATAGGGCTTGCACATCAGTTAGAGAACCTCTTAGAATTCTGACTGTTATAAAAAATATTGTCAGCTTCTGCCCTAAGACTCAAATAGGCAAAGGTGCAAACTCGTTCTAAGAATAGTCATCATAGATGATTATATCTACAGGGTTCCCAGAATATTCCATATTCATGACTCAGTTTTCCCCGCACAACAATCCATTACAGTATTCAACGGTGACATTTTGGATAGCTAAATCTCCTTGGTCACTTCAGGGTATTCGATACAGCGATTATGTTTACATTTCACTTGAAAGGCTTTAACAGAAAAGTAAGTTATTTGAACAGTGTTATCTGCTTGCTTTTCACTGGGATTTGAGATAAATGGATGTGTATCACAAACGTTTGGTTTCATTATGATTCTGTTGAGTACAACTTAAACTATAGAACTGTATGTCGTGCTAACAGAATATCATCAGTTCTACAGAAGTCTCATCAGTTTCACCAAAGCACAGAGATCGCTATTTAGAATTAAATAGCCATTGCCTTTTGAAAATTTTCTTCAGGTGCAAATCTTCAATGAGGCTCAGAGACCCAGATGCAAGCCTAGTGTAATCTTGGCCTTAAAGCAGTGGTTCTCAACCTTCTCAATGCTGTGACTCTTGAATACAGTTCCTTACATTGTGACGACACGCCCCCACCCCCCCCAAACAATAACATTATTGTCATTGCTACTTTATAACTGTAGTTTTGCTACTGTTATGAATTGTGCGACCCCTGTGAAAGGGTGGTTGGACTCCATGTTGGGAACTGCTGCTTTAAAGCGTGTTCACACTACCTAACAAAATCTGTTTAAAAACAGTTTGGTGGAGATAATTACATTCTGTACTTGTTCAGTCACTTTATATTTGAACAGGGAATATGGGATATTTGAAACCCATTTTCTTCTTCAAAAGTATAAACATTAATTAGGCTGTGCTTAAGAGTAGATATAGGGTAAACCCAACAGATTTATACTTATCCATGGATAAAAGAGAATTTAAATCAAAAGACTCCAGAAATTGCCAGCTAATCTTGGACATTTTGAACTTGATAGAGTTTCAAGAGATTTAACTCTGTTCCTTTCATATCTCTCTACTTACATTTATCTACATCTACATAAAATCATCCTGACAGAAATTTGATGTTAGCTTATTTGAAAAAAATGAACTCAAGTAGTAGGAGAGATGAAGTGGCATTCAGAGAAGAACACTGATATTTAACTTATCAAAGAAATTTTAAAGTATGTTTTTTTTAATTTAAGATTAATTTCAGTTAGACATCCAGAAATGTTTTTTATTTTTATTTTATTTTCTGGTTTAAATTTAGTCAATTTTAATTTAAAGTTTTTTTTAAATGATAATTTTCCAAGAAACAAACATTTCATTGTATAATGTTTTATGGAATCATCTTATGGACCATCAATTTATGAAAGGTGTCATAATATTAAAAAAATAGAGACAACCCATTTAAAAAATAAAGCTTTATAAACCAAATATTTTTATATAAATGTAAGTGTGCTAAGATTTATTACTTCCCTTATGCTTATTATTTTTACCTTTATTGAGATTTTTTAGCTTGTAATTTGTCACACATAAAATTATCAAAAATATTTATGGTCAAATAAATCTGGATAAACTGAATATTTTATTATTTGGTTGGCTAATAATAATGTCAGACATTTAATTAAGGGTCTGCTCATTTTGACATGATTTCTGCCTTGGACTTCAATTTATATAATTTATTTTAATATGTCATTCTCACTATTCAATTATTTTGCAATTTTTAATCAGCTGAAAATTTTATTCAGTGCACTTCACATTTAATATATTGTGTTTTTCACAATTAAAATTTCTACTGGTTATTTTTAATACCTTCCATTTATGTAATGTAGATGTTCATTCTATAAGTCCAAAAGTATTGCTACCAGGGTTCCAGATTATATATGTGCAGATTTTTCTCCAACGGTGCGTGTTTAAATCTGTCTGTATAATAAGTGGATCTCTACAACAAGTTCTTTCAGTGATACACTTGTTTTGAAAAAAGTCAATCAAACCAATGTCTTCTGAAGGGACTGCTGGGTCAAGAAATTCAAGGCACAGACCTCAGTTCAGAAATTATTGTAATATTTTTTATATACTCTAAAAAATTTTAATCATTATATTGGGGGATCATACAATTCTTATCACAATCCATACATTCATTCATTGTATAAAGCACATTTGTATATAATTACCCTCATCATTCTCAAAACATTTGCTTTCCATGTAAGCCCCTGGAATCAGCTCTTCATTTCCCCCTCCCTCCCTGCTCCCCCTCCCTCATGAACCCTTGATAATTTTTAAATTATTATTTTGTCATATCTTACACTGTCCAATGTCTCCCTTCACCCACTTTTCTGTTGTCTGTCCCCCATAGAGGGGCTTATATGTTGATCCATGTAATTGGTTCCCCCTTTCCACCCCACCCTCCTGGTATTGCCACTCACACCAATGGTCCTGAAGGGATCATCATATATCAAGATATAATCTTGATACATTTTCCTGAAGAATACAGGGATATCATGTAGGTTTATAGTGAAAATAATTTTTATTTAATAAATCATTTTATTGGGGCTCATACAACTCTTATCACAATGCATACATACATCAATTGAGTAAAGCACCCTTATACATTCGTTGCCCTCGTCATTCTCAAAATTCGCCTTCCCCTTGGGTTCCTGGAATCAGCTCATTTTCCTTATTTTTCCCTTCTCCTTCCTCCCCCTTTCCCCTTTCCCCATGAACCCTTAATAGTTTATAAATTATTATTTTATCTTATCTTACACTGCCTGGCGTCTCCCCTCACCCACCTTCCCATTGCCCATCCCCCATAGAGGAGGTTACAGGTAGATCCCTGAGATCGATTCTCCCTTTCTATACCCTCTTCCCTCCCGGTGTCACCACTCTCAACGCTGGTCTTAAGGGGTTCATCTGTCCTAGATTCCCTGTGTTTCCAGATCCCTACTGAACCACTGTGCATCCTCTGGTCTAACCAGGTCTGCCAGGTAGAATTGGGATAATGATAATTGGGGAGGAGGAAGCATTCAAAAACTAGAGGAAGGTTTTGAGTTTTGTTGTTGCTACACTGAACCCTGAGTGACTCATCTCCTCCCCACTACACCTCTGCAAGGGATGTCCAGTTGTCTACAGATGGGCATTGGGTCCCCATCATGCACTCCCCCTCATTCACGGTGATGTGATTTGTTTTTCCCCCTGTCTTTGTTGCTTTAAACCTGGTCCCCTCGGCCCTTCGTGATCACACATGTTGGTGTGCTGCTTCCATGTGGGCTTTGTTGCTTCTGGGCTAGATGGCCACTTGTTTGCTTTCAAGCCTTTAAGTCCCCAGACGCTATATCTCTCAGTACCTGGGCACCATCAGCCTTCTTCACCACACTTGCTTATGCACACATTCGTCTTCAGCGTTTATGTGAGGAAGGTGATCACACAATGATGGTTTTTGTTCCTTGGTGTCTGCTACCTGGTCCATTCAGCACCTTGTATTCAATTAGGCTGTGTGTTTCTTCTCTGTGGGCTTTGTTGCTTCCGAGCTAGATGGCCGCTTGTTTGCCTTCAAGCCTTTACGACTCCAGACGCTATATCTTTTTGATAGCCGGGCACCATCAGCTTTCTTCACCACATTTGCTTATACACATGCCTGTCTTCAGTGATCATGTCAGGAAGGTGGGTATCATGGAATGACCGTTTAGCTGGTCAAGGTGCTATTGTATTGAGGGAGTGTATGCGAGGAGGCCCAATGTCCACCTGCTACCCTACTACTGAACCTATAAATATATGCACATCGGTCTATTTCTCCCATAATCATAAATATATTTACATTTTAAGAAAGCTGCAAACTATATTTGTGCATTTTGTTTTGTTTTTTTTTCCCTGTCATGACACTGCACTCACTCCTTCAAACGTAGCAAGGGCTATCCTACGAGGGTTTCGCCAAAAATCCTTATGCCATTAATCTTGCAGCCTTGATCATGTCCCTTCAGGCTTTGATTTGTTTCCCAGAACTTCAAGAACATTGAAAAGGAAGACAACGTCAGTTCCTGTAGGAAAAAAACAACTGTGTTTTGAGATTTGTGCTTAATAAAAGTTTCCATGATTCTTAGCAATCATTTCAACTATCTTTATAGTCTCTGTACATTTGCATAGCTATATGTGTGTGGAAGAGAAAGAAATGGAATCGATTTATGTGTATATCCTGATTGCTAACACTACCATCTCTGATATTATTTATTGTTTTCTTTTGACTGACTTCTTACTGGTAATTGTCACATTGTCCTACTGTTTACTTTGTACTCTTTGTATTTTCAAGTTGTCCACTTAACGCCACATTCTTTTGTCTTGAAAGAATATTGGACTTTGTTTTAGTAGGTATAGTTATTTACAGATAAACTAATTTTAGGCGTGTTTTTCTTTTGTAAGTGTTATTAGGTGAGTCCTGACCAGCCTTTGCTTCACACCACTAAGAATGTGTGACTTTTCTGTCATCTAGAAAAATCCCCAAGTGTCGAAGGAGGCACATCCAGTATGTCAGTGGAACCTCAAAAGATTTCTAGCCCTTTACATGATATTGAAATGGCTTTGCTGATAGTGTTATTATGATTTTCTTCTTCTAGCATTTGTCCTATACCTGGCTACCTGGAGATTCATGTGAAAATTATTACTCAATTTCAACTGATATATCCACAGCTCTTTCTTGAATGGTTTCTTGTTCTTACTCCTTCTCCTTCAGTTTTCTGTGTTGAAAATGCAATGTACTTAAAAGTCCCAGAATTCCAATGCTTGTCTCTTCAACTTGGAAGACATCTAAAATCTGATGCTGCTTCCTTTCTCTAAGTTATTTACTTAGCTTCACATGGATATCAGAATAAATATTTACATTGTTGAGATGTAGTAATTAATATCTCATTCAAAGCCTCCCTTTGTTGTGACCACTGCTTCCTGGAAGTACTGCTTTGAGTTTTTCATGTTCGGGCTCTGGCTCTGGCCCTTGCAGTTAGTCCTCCTCTGCTTACCCTTCCAATTAGAGCCTTTTGGCTCCCACAATCCTATGAGACATGCTCTTAAAGTTTTGTGAGGTTCTGTGAGATGCTACAGTGAATTTCAGAACCTAGAAATGTGCGAACCATATTCTAGGAAGTAATTTCTGGAAGTTAGATTGGAATAGCATCTTGGAACAGTTGGGGATTTGGGACATCTTTCATCTACAACTCCTTTGGATTACTCTGGTATTAATTCTTCTAAAAGAAATGACTGGATAATATTTTCTACCAAAGAAGCCCTGGTGGGGCAGTGGGTTGCTTGTTCTACTGCTAACTGCAAGTCCGGCTTGTCCGACCTACTAGCCGCTCCTCATAAAAAAGATGTGCCTGTAGACCCCCTTCACTGCAGGTTTATGAATACTCCAGAGTAGTCCACTCTGTCCTGAAGGGTTGCTATGAGTCAGCAGCAATCTAATAACAATGGAATTTTTAACCATTAAATACCTTTTATGCTTTAGATGTGGGGAAAAATGAGAGGACTGAGTTTTGCTTGATACTATGATTTAAATATTAGCTATAGGACGTTTGAAAGCAATATTTGATTTTAACTATTCATCTGTCTTTGATAAGCAGAGTCAAGTGAGAAAGGAACTTCCAGGCAGAATGTGAGCAGGTTACTGTGGGAACTCTCCATACCAAAATTATTCATGGAGTAGCAGTGGAAATTTGATTATTCTTTAGGAAACTTAGCACAGACTATAAAATGTATGAACACATATTTTACAGTAAAATATGCTCTGAAAAGTGAATATAAAACTGACATTATGAAATTCTATATTTATTCCTTCTCAATGGCTTTTAAATAAAATTTTATGGCATATTGAGACACAGACAATTTCCTAACTATTGGTACAGAAAAGGTAACCTGTTCTTTTCTGCCACATTTATTACTGACAGAAATAAAATTCTGAAAACACTATTTGGATGATAATTTTTTAGGGATATCAAAAGATGAGGAATATACTAAATTTTTATCTCAGAACTAAATTTAGACAATTTTTTTCTTTTAAATGACACTAAGAGATAGTTGCTTAAATATTCCATGTTATATATATACACATATATAATATAACTTAATTATTTTAATGTATTATTTCATTAAATACAAGAAGAGTTCAAAATATTTAGGGAAAAATGTAATTAACAGATAAAGGAATTTTTCCATGAACTTTAGAATTTCATTTGTGTTTCTGTTCCTTCATTTGAAGGATGGTTTCATGTTAGTGCCTTGATTAAACGAATGAACCATTTTGTTATGTAGTTAATTAATTGCATTTATTTCTATTTGAATTAGTCAGTATTAATGTCATACACAAGCATTACTGCTTCTGCAATTTTTCAACTATTCAGTCTACATTTTTTGTTGTTTTAATTTTTAAAGAATTGCAGTGTCGTATATTGTAAGACATTCTATGTGCTGTTTTGTGGAAAGTGTTATTTTTAACAAATTACTGATAAAATATTGCCTGAATAATCAAAACAATAGCAACAAAAATTCCACTTTATTTCTGTAATGTGTATATATTATTCAAGGTCACTTAAAAGCACATTACATGATTTTTTCTGTAGTGACAACTTAGAATATTTATATTTGAATTATTATATGTTGATCATAGTATTCTGAATATAGTGATGAGCTTATAATTGATGTTTCTCCTCTTTACTTAAAGATTTTTCTAATTTTAGATTAAAGTACTCTCTCAGCCTTTTATTCTTGGCTCCGAAAATTTTAGGAAAATAATACAAACTTGGTTTCAATATGGAATTCAATATACAAGTCATAATTATTGTTTGAAAAGTAGTTTGAGACAGAGAAATGAGCACCTGATATTTTTTTCCAATTCTATAAAACTTTTTATTGTGAATTAAGTGAGGGCATTTCGATAGAATTTTCTTTTTTTTATTTTTTTAAACGTTTTATTAGGGGCTCATACAACTCTTATCACAATCCATACATATACATACATCAATTGTATAAAGCACATCTGTATATTCTTTGCCCTAATCATTTTCTTTTCTTTTATTACATTTTATTAGGGACTCATACAACTCGTATCACAATCCATACATATACATGCATCAATTGTATAAAGCACATCCATACATTCCCTGCCCCAATCATTCTCAAAGCTTTTGCTCTCACTTAAGCCCTTTGCATCAGGTCCTCTTTTTTTTCCCCCTTCCTCCCCACTCCCCCCTCCCTCATGTGCCCTTGGTAATTTATACATCGTTATTTTGTCATATCTTGCCCTATCCAGAGTCTCCCTGCCCCCCTCCCCCCCCACATTCTCTGCCATCCCTCTCCCAGGGAGGAGGTCACATGTGGATCCTTGTAGTCAGTTCCCCCTTTCCAACTCACTCACCCTCCACTCTCCCAGCATCGCTCCTCACACCCTTGGTCCTGAAGGTATCATCCACCCTGGATTCCCTGTGCCTCTAGCCTTCATATGTACCAGTGTACAACCTCTGCCCTATCCAGCCCTGCAAGGTAGAATTCGGATCATGGTAGTTGGGGGGAGGAAGCATCCAGGATCTGGGGAAAGCTGTGTTCTTCATCGGTACTACCTCGCACTCTGACTGACCCATCTCCTCTCCTAAATCCGTCTATGAGGGGATCTCCAGTGGCCGACACTTGGGCCTTGGGTCTCCACTCTGCACTTCCCCCTTCATTCAATACGGTATATATATATACAATATATATATATATATATATATATATACACATACATATATTCTTTTTTTTTGCATGATTCCTTATACCTGGTCCCTTGGGTACCTCGTGATCGCACTGGCTGGTGTGCTTCTTCCATGTGAGCTTTTTTGCTTCTGAGCTAGATGGCTGCTTGTTCACCTTCAAGCGAGCACCTGATATTTATTTGAAATATCTAAATTCAAAATCAATAAGCTTTTTTCTACCACTAATGAAAATGTCCAGTTCCATTCTCCTACCCCAGGGAATCTGACATTGCTGCCTAGACTGCTATGCATTGATTGACACTAGGATAAATTCAGCTAATGTATTTAACAGCTGTTCTGTTTAGACAATCCCTTAAGGAACGAAAAGGTAGACAATCTCATATATATGGATCAATTATTTTTTAACCTTCACCTCTAAAATGTATTTATAACTAAAATTGCTGCATAAATATTTTTGCTCTAATACAGATTACACACAAATGATCAGTCATCCCAATGTCAGTTAGCCATAATTTGTCATGTTCTTTGTCAAGTTACTATTAGTCTTGTGTTTTACTTTTACGGTGTGTTCATCTCAAAAAGCACACAATCTCACCATTTTATACTTGAAGCAAATCAAATCCATTGCCGGGGAGTTCATGCTAACCAACTGACCACTCATAACCCTGGAAGACAGAGTAGAAAACGTATCAGGCTGACTAGCCTGCACATCCTCATTGAAGCTGACCACCCTATCTTTCTCCCACAGAGCAGCCAACATGCTGAAAACAGTAATCTTAGAGGTTCACGTCTATGCTGCAAGAGCTCCTTTCACATAGAAAGTGTTATAGTATATCTGCTGACTGCTTACCTTTCATTGAAGTTTAAAATTCTACATAATTTCCTTATATTTAGAATATAATCTTATGTACAGAATATAACTGGAGGATTATGCCTCATCCAGACAACCATTCTTTAGATTGCCCATGGTTGCATCATTCTCTAACTTATTGAGTAAAGCGTCAAGTTTATGTTGTACTTTAATATATATGTCTCCATACAAAAACTTAGAGTATAAGACCTCAATTTAATATAAGCTAGAAATATGTGCCCTGAGGTTGATAAGTTGAGGTAGAATTGCTTTTCTTCATTTTAAATATTTTGAGACTCAAATAAAAAAATCAAGAAATCTGAAGCTTTATTTTTTGTGTGTCTCTTTATTGTCTTCGGTGGTACTGGATTTCAAAATTTTGGCTAATAGTAAGTGTATCTACTTTTTATGGCTTATTTACATTTTGTTTACAGGACTTGATGAAGCTTTAGTTTCCTGCATCACCATGGTTAAGCTCTCAACTGCTAACCAGGAATCCAGTGATCGGTTTCTAGGGAAATGCGTAGCCTCGGATTCTCTGGGGTGCAGTTCTACCCTGTTCTACAGAGCAGGGTGACTATGGACCAAAATGAACTGGATGATACTGGGTTAAGTTATCAAATGGTTTTCTTTGAAAGTGTCCAACTAGCTAATTGATCACATGTTCAAAAGACCCAGAAATCTAGTGCTTTTAGTTGGCTATGTGATTTTTTTAAATGCTAGAATGGAAAGCAGGTAATGAATGACACGTTAGAATGCTGTTGTTTCACGCTTCCGATGCTCCTCTTTAACCTCTGTCTATAAATGGAATGGACGTTCTTGTCCTCGACTCAAATGCAGCTACTAAATCTGCAATAACTATTGGAGTATTGGAACTTATAAAAACTCTAAAATCTTCTTATAAGTGTAGTTCACATCAAATTTTTCTTTTATTAATCACATTCATTCAATAATTATTTCAACATTAATTGGTGTGATAGTTATGTTGTGTGTTAAGTGGGCTGGACAAGAATTGTCAGTTGTTTGGCATTAAGATGTAGTCATTCCCCAAGATGAGATCTGAAATAATGTAATCACTTCCATGATGAGATCTTCTGTACACAGCCCTGTCCTTTGAGGTGAAGCCTCCAACTAACGTGTATGGATGCTCTGGAAAACTTTCTTGATTTTTGACTGAATGTGTACCTTACAATTGACCTGTCCATCCTAGGGGGTCATGAGCACCTTGAAATCTTACTTGCCAGCCTTGGTTTCATTTGCTTCTGTAGACTGCAATCAACCAAACTTGGGTTCTTCAGCTCGCAGCTCCCTGAGTCAGGGAAAGCCTCCAGCCTGACATCTGTCCCAAGACCTCAGAATTTGCTAGTCTATACAACTGCATGAGCCATTTTTGTCAATGAAGTTGATCTGTGATAATACAAACACAAATCTCCCTAGTTATGCTTCAATTTTTTTGATTAGTTACCCTGATTTCACAGTTAAACCTAACTTAAGCCCTTTACATCAAGTCCTCTTTTTCCCCCCTCCTTCCCCACTCCCCCTTCCCTCATGAGCCCTTGATAATTTATAAATTATTATTTTGTCATACCTTGCCCTATCCGGCGTCTCCCTTCACCCCCTTTTCTGTTGTCCATCCCCCAGGGAGGAGGTCACATGTAGATCCTTGAAATCAGTTCCCCCTTTCCAACCCACTCAAACTCTACCCTCCCAGCATCGCCCCTCACACCCCTGGTTCTGAAGGTATCATCCACCCTGGATTCCCTGTGCCTCCAGCTCCTATATGCACCAGTGTACAACCTCTGCTCTATCCAGGCTTGCAAGGTAGAATTCGGATCATGGTAGTGGTGGGGTGGGTGGGGGTTGCGGGTCGGTGAAGCATTTAGGAACTGGAGGAAAGCTGTATTCTTCATTGGTACTACATCGCACCCTGACTGACTCTCCTCCTCTGGACCCCTCTGTGAGGGGATCTCCAGTGGCCATCAAATGGGCTTTGGGTCTCCACTCTGCTCTTCCCCCTTCATTCACTATGGTAAGATTTTTTTTATGATGATGCCTTATACCTGATCCCTTTGATGCCTCGGGATCGCACAGGCTTGTGTGCTTCTTCCATGTGGGCTTTGTTGCTTCTGAGCTAGATGGCTGCTTGTTCACCTTCAAGCCTTTAAGACCCCAGATGCTATCTCTTTTGATAGCTGGGCACCATCAGCTTTCTTTGCCACATTTGCTTATGCACCTGTTTGTCCTTGGTGATCGTATGATGGAGGTGTGCAGCCAATGATATGATGATTTTTTGTTCTCTAATTCCTGATAACTGATCCCTTCGGAACCACGTGATCACGCAGGCTGATGTGTTCTTCCATGTGGGCTTTGTTGCTTCTGAGTTAGATGGCCGCTTGTTTATCTTCAAGCCTTTAAGACCCCAGATGCTATTTCTTTTGATAGCCGGGCACCATCAGCTTTCTTCACCACATTTACTTGGCTTCAGCAGTTGCTTTGGCTTCAGCAGTTGTGTCGGGCGGGTGAGCATAATAGAATGCCAATTTAATAGAAGAAAGTATTCATGCATTGAGGAAGTGCTTGAGTAGAGGCCCAAGGTCCTTCCGCCACCTTAATACTAAACCTATAAATATAGGCACATAGATCTATTTCCCCATCTTCATGTACATGTCTTTGTCTAGACCTCTATAAATGCCCTTTGCCTCCTAGCTCTTTCCTCTATTTCCCTTGACTTTCCTCCTGCCCCACTATCATGCTCCGTCCCCACCTGGGTTAAAGCTATACCTCTTCTTTACATTACCTTACCCGTGATCACTCCTTACCAGGCCTGCAAACTGATTTCTTAAGTTAGTTTGCTGTTACATTTTAATTACTTTAACCATATGCTATGTAAAATGTATGTTAATTTCTTATTCTTTTAAATGCATTTACTCTTCTTTGATATTTGTCTACCTGCTTTTAATATGAGGAAATGTGATATAAAATATAGAGGACATCTTTCTTTTTTTCTTTAATCATGATTTGTTTGTCTATTTTGAATGCCAAACATAACATATATTACATAAATATAAATTAATTTTCTCGATGAATTCATTAATGTTTAGGGAGCATTGGACACTTGGTGATCTCCATTCTGGAGATGTTCCATGAGCGATTTCACTGTTAATATGGTCTACAATTTAAATCTGTGCTTGTACCTGCTCAGTTGAAGGGGTAGGGATAGTGTCGATGTCTGCACATAATGGAGGACACAACTGACGCCAATAAACTGTACAAGGAAAAACACTAGAACACAGCAGGAGCCTATTTAAACATTTTATGTAGACATTTTCATAGAATATCTTTCTTACAAGTCATTTATATTGGGTTTTCATCCTTCTAATACCATCGGTCATAAACCACATTTTCTGCCTTTAGATTCAGTCCTAACCTATAGTTTTATTTGATGTTACTTTCTTCTTTACATTGTTTCTTTTTCTATTGTTCCTTAGATGCTAGCCAAAGCATTAATTTGATTCTAATTTATTTATAATTTTTCATAATTATTCTCTTTGATTTAATATAACAGTTGGTATTTAGCACCTGTAATTGATGCGCATGCGGTAAGTTTGATAACTTAGGGAGAAGATCAACATATAATTTCCAAAGCTTTTGAAGTATTAATTAGGTGACAGTGTGTGAAAATAGGAGATAATTACTATGATTTTCTCTTGCTTCCAGGCTGGAGATAATTCAAGTTGGATAATTTTGCTTAAAGTTCTGTAGGAATACACCCTTTTTAAATTTGGCATTCTATTCATTAGTTTGAGTTTCATCTATGAAACATAAATGGAATTCAAATATGTTTAAAAGGAAGTATCTTATAATTTTGGCACTAAATAGTACACTATAGATAAATCTGTAGCAAAAGATGACTATTAATCATTTTATGAATGGTAGCAAAATTTATAAATTTATTGCCTTAATTCTATTCTGAAAGGAAAAAGTGCATTGTTATTTAAAAATTAATATTATATTGCACAACTTGTGCTTTTCAGTAGGGCACAGTCTCAGGACAGTTTTGATTCCTAATAAGCAAATCAAAGTTTGCTTACACACATTTTTCTTTCTAGAAATAGGTGGAAGCATAGGTAGTCACTGCTCAGGTAAATATCTTTTGGCATAAATTTTCACCAAAGTTTATATTTATACTTGAAAGAAAATTTACGTATTTGAAAATGTATCTCTCTCTTTCCTTGTTGAAGTACAATGTATTGTTTAAAAAATAATTGGTCAGGAATTTTCATGTGGATTTCATGTTTGGGAGCTTTCTAGGATTGATATCAATATTTTTTATGGAGTTCATTCTTATAGAATCAAGCATTACACAGCTTAGTATTAAGAAAAATAACATTTTTCTAATGATTTTTCCCAATCCTTGAGAAATTACTTCTTTAATATCTGAGTTTAGAGATTTCTATGATTCGCTGGTATGTTTGGCTATTGGAATTAATATAAAAGTGTGTGAAAATCATTTTTTGAACAAAACTTGTTGCTTTTTTCTGATTCTATTTGCATTAGAAAACAATTATAATTAAAATGTGATGTATTTTTCTAAGATTTTATATTAGGAATTTAAATGTTATATACAGTGATGGAAAATAAGTTTGACATTCATAGTATTAAATTATGAAGGCAGTTGAGAGTAATATTAATATTTACAGGATGTTAGTAATAATTGTATCTTTTTATCACTGTAGAACAGTGAAAATATAATGAAATATCAATAGGGATCTTTGAAATTATACCTTTCTTGACCCAGAGATCTGGTAAGTCAGAGCAGACCTGCCCCTGGAGGTTTCTGATGTAGTAAATATTTACTGGAGTTAAAGCCTCATCTTTCTCTCAATGTGTCTGTTGGTTTTGAATTGCTTACCTGTGGTCAGTAGCCCAACACACCTCCTACTATTCCACCAAAATTCTTCAATAGATACTTCAGCAACTCTATATTTTTTTAAACAACAGATCAGTGATTTTTCTTCCACTCTCAATTTTTAATTTGTGAGATAATAAGACTTGGAATCATAAGAGTTAAAGTGAAATATAATCTTTCTCAATATAGACTTGCTTATATACTTTTTGTCCCTCTTTGCTACTTTATGCCATTTTTATGGTTTTGAACTGACATGAAACAGCATTGAATTTAGCTGATGAGTGGAATGGAATTGTTAATTACCTTGTTCACTGCCCCCACTCGTATTAATCCCTAACAGCTCCCAAATGGACCTATGCCATTTTTCATGCCATCTGTCACTCAAGTTTTATGATGGGTTTTGCCCTCTGTCTTTTTCTCACTATTTCCCCCATTGTCTCACTCTGATAGCATTTAAATTTTTCCTAAACTGCTAAGTAACAAAAACTAAACAGCTCCTTAGAGGATAAATGCTTAATCCTACCTGTACTGAACACTCTCTGCGCATCCCTATGAGGCTTCTCGGCATCCTTGCTTGGAGATCCATTTATAAATGCACACTTGCTTTGTAATTCCTGATCAAGCTACAAAGAGTTTTCTTGTAGAAGCTATTGACTGCAGGCTTATTCCTTTTTTAAAAAGATTGATACAAACTATTTTCTTCATTAAAAATGAAGTGATGGACTAAAGGGTGATATGGGAATCACACATCCTCCCCATGACTGATTGAGGCTTTCTAATGAGTTGCAAACTTTAGTGCCTAAAATGAAAAGGGAAAATCTGTATTGCTTCTCATGTTTTCATAAGATTTCTTTTGGGGATTTCTGCCTGATTGCCAGATTACACTTAGGAACTAGAACACTTCGGAGAAACAATGATGTGTTTACGGAGCAGCTAATTGGGCTAGCCTACCATAAGCAATGTCACCTGGTTCTACCCTAGTGTTTCATTCACCCTTTCCCAAACTAACAGAATATATGTTGTTTTGAACTGAGGGCTTCAGAAAGTCGGTGGGAAAATGTAAACAAGAGATAACTGGAATATGTCTATGTTCGTTTTACAGTAAGTATCTTTTGAGGAGAAGTCTATGGTTGTAGCAAAACAATCAAACAAACAAAAATACTCAGATCATAAAATAAGATACAGAGGATTTATGCGTGGGGGCGGGGGGGTGGAGGAGGAATAGGTATATTGAAATGCAACAGTTAGACCCCAGCTCACATAATGGGAACAATACCTTTAACTAAAGAGCTAAGAAAACAGATGTAATCCAGAGAACAAAGAAATTCTAGTACAGTCCTTTGCTAGGGAAATCTTCTGTTAGTGTCACAAGGGCGATTGGAAAAGGGTGGAGAGTTTACAGTCATTGACACCAGAGAGGAGCTATGGGGGCGGTTACTGGGAGGGGACTGGAGGTTCTGAGCTTCTGCTCCTTGAATTCTCCTACCAGAATTCAGACCAGAGTTATACAAGAAATTTGAATGGAACAAGTGAGTTTATTGAAGGGGGTGCTTTGGTATGGAGTACCAAAGGGCCCCCAGCTAATATAAAGTGCCCATAAAATGAAGAACTAGCCTTTTACTTGACTAATGGTTAATCCCCCCATTTGTGTGTCAGTTTGTCATACTTTGATGGATGGTGTGTTGCAGAGATGCTGGGAGTTATGTCGCTAGTATTTCACATGTCAGTAGCATCACCCAAAGTGAGCAAGTTTCTGAAGAGCTTCCCGACTGCGAAGGAATGAAGAATATGAAGAAAGAATCATCTGCCGCTTTCAGAGGAAGTAGCCACTGAAAGCACATTCATAGCTTTGGAACTTGTCAGGTAAAGAGGTCTAATGAGTGGAAGCAGGGCGTTGTCAGAGACAGTCCTAGAGGAGTTGGGCTTCTGGGTCCCAAGACACAGGAAATGAACTGAAGATGAGCAGCTTTCTCAGGGTGGAGTCGATCGTGGGCCCGTGGATGAAGTAAAGCCTGTGGAAGTGGAGGTAAAGCCTCTGGGATTTCATTTGCTACCAGGACATGATTCCAGGTAAGGAGAAATAACTGTGAAAATCTGCCAATGATTGCAAATTGAAATATGCAAAGTCCAAATCTAGGAAAATAGATGTTATTAAAAATGGAATGTATATCCTAGATTGAAATCCGAGGTATTAGTGAGCTGAAGTGGACGGTACCGGCATTTTCAGTCAGAAACTCATGTGATTTACTTTCCTGGGAATGACACAGTCAAGAGGAATGGCGTTGCATTCATTTTCAAAAAGGACATTGCAAAACCAGTCTTGCGGTGCAAGGCGGTGATAGGATTATATATTTCTGCCTTCAAGAATATACAGGCAATATAACTATTAAACCACAAAAACTAGTGATGATAAAATTGAATAATTCTATCAACATAGTCAGTATGCAATTGATCAAACATATCGTCAAGATGTATTGATAATTATGGTTGATTGGAATGCAAAAGTTGGTAACAACGTGGAAGGAACAGTAGTTGGAAAACATGGTCTTGGTGATAGAAATGAAGCTAGAGATAACCTATAGAATTTTTCAAGTCTCCTTTCGTAGCAAATACCTTATTTCTGCAACATAAAAGACAACTCTACCCATCTATTCCTCCAGATGGGATACGCAGAAGTCAAACTGATTACATCTGTTGGAAGAGATGCTGCAGAAGCTCAATATCAGCAGCTAAAACCAGGTCAGGGGCTGACTGTGGAACACACTATCAATTGCTTGTCTGTAAGTTCAAGTTAAAGCTAAAGAAAATTAAAATGAGTTCAGAAAGCCAAAACACAAATTTGAGTCTATCCCACTTGAATTTTGAGCATATCTCAAGAACAAAATTGCTGCATTAAACACTATTGACGGAAGGTCTGATGAGCTGTAGGACAGAAAGACCATCATGAATGAAGAAAGCTAAAGGTCATTGAAAAGACAGGAAATAAAGAAAAGAACCCAATGGATGTCAGAAGAGACTCTGAAAGGACTCTTAATTGTAGACTATTAGCTAAAGCAAATGGAAGAAAAGATGAAGTTCAGGAACTGAATGTAAAATTTCAAAATGCAGCTTGAGAAAGCAAGATAAGATACTACAATGAAATGCAGAGGTCTAGAGTTAGAGGAAACACATGTTTAAAATATTGAAACCGAAAGAACTCAAGAAAAATTCAAATTTTAAATTGCAATATTGAAATATTGCATTGGCAAAATATTGAATGATGTAGTTAGCATCAGCCAAAGATGGAAGGAATACAGAATCACTGTAACAAAAAGAACCAGTCCATTTGAGAAGGTAGATTATGAGTAAGAACCAATAGTGCTGAAGGAAGAAGTTCAAGCTGCTCTGAAAGCATTACAAAAACAAGGCTTCAGGAATTTTAATTCCAATTGTAATGTTTCAACAAGTTGATGCAACAATGGAAGCACTTACTTGTTTAGACCAGGAATTTTGGAAGATAGCTAATTGGTCAACTGATGGTAAGAGATGTCTATTTATACCCATTCCAAAGAAAGGAGGTACAATAGAGGAAATATGTTATAGAACAATAGCACTGATATCCCATGCAAGTAAAATGTTGCCGGATATCATCCAACAACTGTTGCAGCAGTGCATTGACAGATGGCAGATGAATTTTGGCCGAGAGCAGAGAATACGTGAAAGGTGTTTATATGTTTATATGTGTTTATATGTGTCTTATTGACTATGCTAAGCATTGAATGTGCGAATCATAATGAACTATGGCAAACTTTGAGAAGAATGAGAATTCCAGAACGATCCATTGTGTTCCCGCAGAACTAGTGCATGGTCCAAGAGAAAGTTGTGCGAACAGACAAGGGATACTACTTTGTTTAAAATCAATAAAGATGTCTCACTATCTTTGTTCATTGTGTATGCTGAATAACCAGAGAAACTGATTATGAAGAAGAATGTGGCATCAAGATTGGAAGATGGCTTATTAACAACCTACACTATGCAGATGACACAAGCTTACTTAGTGAACGTGAGGTGGACTTGAAGCAGTTGCTGATGAAGATCAAGGATTGTAGCCTTTAGCATGGATTACCACTCAATGTAAAGAAAAGCATAATCCTCACAACTGGACCAATCAGAACCATCATAATAATGGAGAAAAGATTAAAGTTGTCAAGGATTTTGTTCTGCTTGAATCTGAAAGCAGTGCTCTTGGAAGCAGCAGTCAGGAATTAAGAAGGCATGTTGCACTGGGTAAATCTGCTGCACAAGACCTCTTTAGGGGACATTATTTTGAGGACTAAGGTGTGCCTGACCCAAGCCATGGTGCTTTCCATTAGCTCATATGCATGTGAATATTGGGCACTGAATAAGGAGAACTGAAGAAGAATCAATGCATTTGAACTGTGATGCTGGAGGAGATTGAGGATATCATTCAATGACTCCTAAAAGGACAAACCAATCCGTCTTGGAAAAAGGCCAGAGTGCTCTTTAGAGGCAAGGATGGCCAAACTTTGTGTTACATAATGTGGATCTGTTGTCAGGGAAGTCTAGTCCTTGAAGAAGGACATCACTTTGAAAGATGGGCAGGGGAGGGGCAGGGGAAGAGGAAGGCTCTCTAGGAGATGGGTTGATACAGTGACTGCAATACTGCAGCATAGGAACAATGCAGAGAATGGTTCAGAATGAGGTAATGTTTCATTTTCTCATGCGTAAGGTCACTCTGAGTTAGAACAATCTTCGTGGTACCTAACTACTGCAACCAGGGTGAACCTTTCACTATTGGCTGGCTCTCTCGTGAATCTTCTGCTATTGGCTGGCTTCCTGTTGTGTACCTCCTATTCGCAGGTATATGCGTCCCTGAACCCTCAATTTCATGCTGTATCTTTGTTACCAGGTTCTGTAAACAAAGTCAATTCAGCTCTAGGGCTTATTAAATTATTTAAGCTCAGGGGAAAAAACAAATACCTTGGTAAAGCTAGTTCCTTTTGATCAATAAAAAATGCCTTAATATGTGATTATCACCATTCTTATGGATTTACCTGGATTTGTCCCTCATCATGATAGCCTTACTAGGGTTACATAATCATGAATTATGTCCTGGCTTCCTTCGTCAAGAGAACCCTGAGTCAAACTTATAAGATCTTGTTGGGTGTAGTGGTAACATATCGGGCTATGATCCTCAAGGTCGACAGTACAAAACTCCAGCAGCTCAGCAAGAGAAAGATGGCATTTTGTAATTCTGCAAAGGGTTATACACTCAGAAACCCAATGTGGGCAGTTCTACCCCTTCCTATAGGGTCACTATGAGTCAGTATTGACTCAGTGTCACTGAATTTAGCTTTGGTTCAGTCAACTATAGAGTGCATGTCACAATTATGGCTTCATTCCCATGTCTATAGTACTGCCTGTAACTGATGTATGGATCTGCCACCAATCTTGCTTTGGTGACACTTTCCTTTGCCCCTTCCCCATATACTACTTAAGCCTCCAATTCTCTGTAGTCCCTTGGACACTATTATGACCCCATGTGAATGGTTCCCTTTATCTGGATACCTGTCTTTTTCTTTGCCCTCTCTTTTCCTGTTTAAGAGTTAATAAGTGTTCCCCTTCAATTATATTTGATATTTTGGGCTCTCCTTTGAGGCCTAATATAGCATGAGCAAAAGGCTTTGCAGTTCGCAGCCCCATGCCTATACCACGGGGCCTCAGTGGCTTGTGACTCATTATGGACCGGCCATTCACAAAATCACTCAGAATTTAATTCTTTTCTTTTAAAAAAAATCATTTTATTGGGGGTTCTTACAACTCTTACCACAATCCCTGTGTCCATCCATTCTGTTGAGTACTTATGGACATATGTTGCCATCATCATTTTCAAAATAGTTTCTTTCTACTTGACCCCTCAGTATCAGCTGCTAATTTTCCCCTCCCTCCCTCCCAACTCTCCTTCCTTCATGAACCCTTGACAAATTACACATTATTTTTCATCAAATGAAAATAGCTTGAATAATCATCGGCAATAAAAGAATACTAAAAACACCATGTGAGAGAGGGCCTTTGTAGCCCAAATAGAGGCTGAATAGAAGCTGAATTTACCTTCTTGGCTTAAAGAGACTGTACAGTCAGTACCAAAGAATGAAATAATGATCTCTCAGAAATGAGAAGCAAATGTGATTACTATAATTGGCCCATCTCACACTCAGAATGATTGCCTGACAGTGACACATGGAATCAGAGCTGGGAAACCCACTGAGATGACAAACTGAGTTGTGAGTCTGAGTTCAAGGTAGCTATATTCCACCACGCAAATTTCTGGGGGAAAATGAGAGCTACTGAGAAAGAGAGAACACCAGAGATCAGTAGAGAGTTTCCCTTGAGTATCTATTTAAGTGCAGATCAGCATGTCTGTCTGAAGAAACCATCTGAAATTGAGAACAAATCACCCCAAAGGAGTGGAGGGAATCGCTTACAGTGCTCCTGCAGCGCTGAACCTACTGCTTGCATTAACCAGACCAGAATGCCCACGATTCTAGTGCAGAATACGCAGAGGGTTCTTGCCTCAGCAGTTGGGAATGATGGGACCTAGATATAGCACAGCAAGGGTCCTTCCTAACAAGTTTTCAAACAGAAAAATAGAAAGGGTCTCACAGTTTCCGAGTAACGAAACTATGTTCTGCTATAAAGAGCAAGAACTTTTCAGTGAAAAAATACCATGTTCTAAGCAAGATACAAAATAAAGTGTCTAGAATTCAGGAAAAAATTACCAGACATGCAAGGAAGTAACCACCCATATGGGATAATAAGTCAATTAAAAACACCTCAGGAAAGATCCAGATTTTTAAATGATCAAATAGTACATTATCAGATAGATAGTAGTTATTATATCCCTATTCCACATGTTAAAATAGAAATTTATGTTGAAGCATGTAAGAATTAGAAGACCCCAAATTCTAGAGATGTAAACTTACTGTGAGAGGTTAAAAATATTGTATGAGCCCCTAATAAAATGATTTGAAAAAATACACAGATTGGGATTAACAACAGAATGGGTGTTTTGGTGTTAGATGCCAAAAAGTCAGTTCTGACTCATGTGACCCTACATACAACACAACAAAACCCACTGTGGTTCTATAGCATACTCACAATTGTCCTTATGTTTGAGCCCTTTCCTGGAGTCGCTGTGTCAAGCCATCTTGTTGAGGCACTTCCTATTTTTCTCTATCTCTCAACTTTACCAAGTATGATATCTTTCTTCTGGAACAAATCTCTCCTGACAATCTGTCCAAAGTAAGTGAAACGAAGTCTCATCATCCTTGCCTCCAAGGAACATTCTGGCTGTGTTTCTCCCAAGGCACATTTGTTTGTTCCTTTGGCAGTCCATGATACTTTCACTATAATTTGCTGGTACCATAATTTGAATGCATCAGTTCTTCTTTGTTCTTCCTTAATCAGTGTCCACCTTTCACCTGCATATATGAAAATATCATGCAATAGAACATACCATGGCTTGGGTCAGGCGTACACTGGTTCTCAAAGTAACATCTTTAATTTCCAATACTTTAAAGTTTTCTTGTTTATCAGATTTACCCAATGCAATGCATCTTTTGATCTCTTGACTGCTGCTTCCATGAGAATTCATTGTGCATCCATGCAAGACAAACTCCTGGACAGGTTTAAGCACGTCTCTATTAATGATGATGTTACTTATTGGTCTAGTTGTACTATTTGTTTTCTTTCCATTGAATTGAAATCCATGTAGAAGTTTGCAATCTTTGATGTTCATTACAAAGTGCTTCCAGGCTACCTCACTTTTAATAAACAAGGTGTGGTTTTTGAGTACACCTTGTCAATAAGCCTTCCTCTAATCCTGATGCTGCATTCCTCTTCATCTAATCCAATCCCTCTCATCATTTGCTCAGCATACAGGTGAGTCAGTATGGTGAGATGATATAAGCATGACACACCCCTCTCCTGACTTTAAACCAGTCAGCATATACTTGTTCTGTTTGAACAGCTGCTTACTGACTTTTGTGCAGTTATTTATGAGCACAGTGAAATGCTCTGGAATTCTCTTTCTTCAGGTTATCCATAGATTGTTATGATCTGCTCCAATGGTTCTCAACCTTCCTAATGCCGTGACCCTTTAATACAGTTCCTCATGCTGTGGTGACCCCCCACCACAAAACTATTTTCATTGCTACGTCAGAATTGTAATTTTGCTACTGCATCATCTAAATATCTAATGAGCAGGATGTATTTTCATTGTTGAAAATTGAACATAATTAAAGCATAGTGATTACTCACAAAAACAATATGTAATTATATATTGTGAAATATTTATATCTAATTACAAATAGATGCAATTTTGTCTTGACGCATGGTGTAGTATGGGTAACAGTCTTCATGCCGGGGACTCACATGTGGGCTTATCTGCATGTGGGCAGACCTGCCTGGAGGAGCAGTGTCTGGGTTCCTACGACCATCTGAAATATATGTTTTCCAATGATCTAAGCAGACCCCTGTGAAAGGGTCGTTTGACCTCCAAAGGAGTCATGACCCACAGGTTGAGAACCACTGATCTACACAGTCAAATGGCTTGGCATAGTCAATAATACACAAGTGAACACCTTTCTGGTATTTTCTCCTTTGAGCAAAGTTCCATCTCTACCACTGAAATTGTTGGATGATCTTCAGCACAATTTTACTTACATGTGATGTCAATTGTATTGTTCTATAATTTGTGCATTCTGTTGGGTGGCCTTTCTCTGGAATGGGTCCACCTATGGATCTCTTCCAGTCATTTGGCCAGATAGCTGTCTTCCTAATTTCCTGGTCAAATTAGGCATTGTCAACAAAAGATTAATGCATGATAATCCTAGTCATAGAATGCATGCAAATGAAACAGTTCCTGAAGGAAATGCCCATGTTATCTGCTAAATTTTTGAAATCGCATTCTAGTCACTAATACTTCATTAAATGGACATCTGTTTGATAACCTATAACGTTTTTATTTTAGACATCACTGCACAATCATTTTTCCACAGTATTTAAAAAATAATATAATTATATTTATTAGTTGGGGAAACAATCTCTTCCCATTTTCCTTATTTAATCTAATCTCTGTGGCATTGCTTTTGCTTACCTTTATAGTTTCTAGTCTTCTTCACATTACTCACTTACTGGTCTTCCTTCCTTCTTTCTTTCTTTTATGAAGTGGAGGTGAGACATACATCCTCTCTTCTACCATTTGAAAAATTTTCACACCAACTCTTCCTTCCACAGCACGATTTCTCTGCTGGGTTAGAAACGCCATTGCACTGGCACAGAGAACTCACACAGTAATCAAGATGATGGGGCTTATTAATGAAGTAAGAATTGCAGTTCAGTACCTGGAATATTTTAGAATACAATTTATCAGTCATGACAGCCTCTTCTCAACTACGCCTTCAGGCAATCCTCTCTCTGGCCTCTTGGCTCTTGGTCTCTCAGCGAGACCCAAGACATCTGTTGCTGTCTCCTGGTTCTGCCATGTGCTGCTGCCACTCTTTCTTGTTGTATCTCACATTTTCCGTGGTTACAACTCTCTCTGTTACAGGCTCTATGAGCTTCTGTGATTATCAGTTTTTCTAATCTCATGACTAATTTTTTTTCTAATCTTTTAATGACTCTGGATTGTTTTATTCATTTTCATGGCTGCAGTTGGCATACTTTTGTCCATGATGCCCAAATAATTTTATTCATTGTGTCTTTTTTCTTCCTCAAATTAACAATAGAAATCTGAATGTGTTTGTTTGTATGGCCATTTAGTACATCACAATGAACATGTTTACCTTTGAGTTCATATCCTGCTGACTCTCAAAGCTGTTCACATTTCCTTTTCTTTCTTTTTCATTTCCTTTTCTTTCTTTTTTTAACTAAAAGATCATTTTATTGCAGGCTTCTACTTCTCTCATAAAAATCCATATATCGATTGTATCAGGCATATTTGTACATAAGTTGCCATCATTATTTTCTAAACATTTACTTTATATTGAGCTCTTGGTATCAGCTCCTCTTTTCCCCCTCCATCCCCACCCCACTTGTAACCCCTTAAGGGATAATCTATATGTTATTAATTTTATATCTTATACCTACCACTATCTCCCTTCCCCCACAGTTTCTGTTTTTCGACCCCCTGGGTGGGGTGTGTGTGTGGTTATATGTCGATCATTGTAATCAGATCCCCCTTCCTCGCCTCTTCTACCCACCTTCCCCCTTCCCTCCTGGCATTACTACTCCCCTTCCTGTTCTATGCCTGTGTGTTGTGAGCTCTTCTCTTTTATCTGTACCTGTGTATAGGCTCTGGTCTAGCCACAGTGAAAGGCAGGCCTGGGGTTATGATTGTTGTGGGTGAGGAAGCCCCACGGAACCTAAAGAGTAGTGTGTGTTTTATCAGTGTTATATTGCACCAAAGTTGACGCCTCCCTTCCTTGTGAGGGGATGTCCCATTGTCTACAGATGGGTTTTGTCATCTCTGCTCCAACCCCCCTCATTCTCAACAATATGCTTTAAGTTTGTTTGTTGTCGGTCTTCTGATGCCTGTTACCCAATCAAATTTCTTAAAGTGAGTGGCGTTGTCATTAACCTTCATCTGACAAACCAATACTTAAAGCATTTCCCCCTTGTTTAACCAGCTACAAGTATTGTAAATTCCTCCACTTCAGTCCATCCTTGTAACCCCTACCACGCAATAGAATCAGAGCCACAAATGTGCTGGTTCCATTCATTTCCAGTCAGGCTTTTCTACAGTTTCTAATGCCTTGTTTGCACAGATATTGCTGTATATCATGTTTCTGCTTAAAAAAAATTCAAACACTCCTCTCTTTTTAATAATAACTGTTCAGAATTTATAAAAAATGAATTAACTATATAAATTGAGAATATATACTTTTTTAGATTTCTTGACTCTTCTTAAATAATTAAACTTGGGTGTTTTTTAGTTCTTGTTGATTTTGTTTGTGTGTATGGGGGGGGGAAGGGTTGCCCATAGTATTTTGAAAGAAAATCAGTTTGTTCTTATGGCCTAGTGTAATGTACTAATTTATTTCTTGGCCTATAAAATACTGAATAATAAATATAGTGAGTGCTATAATTTAAATATGAAACAAAATACATTAGACAAGGAACATATCATTTAACTCAAATACTTTGGTTCAGTCTTTAAGAGTCTAATAGGGCCAAAATAATTATCTTTAAATGCTGCCCTATCACTGAAACTGTGCAAAACTGAAGATAATCCAAAAGGAATGACTACTGGCACTGTATAAATATATGTGGTGGGATTTTTGCAATTATAGGATATAGTTTTTAAAAGTTTATACATGATGCCTAAAATGTATTTTAAACTGGGAAAGAATGATCCATAAGGCCAAATAATTTCTGTACCACTGCATTACCAAATAATAAAAATAAATAAAATTACCAAATAAATAAAATTAAAGGAATGGCCCTCTCTGTAATGAAATTCCCAATTTGCCTTATTAAATAAACACAACTTAATTTATAAGAGAAAAATCTAGGATCACTAACTAAGAAGTTAAGTGAATGAATCAGCATCACAAATGCCTCGACATATATCAAAAAATTAAGTGACATCTAGCAAAGCGAACTGTTAAAAATATAAGCACAAAGATATTAGTAAGAAGTCCCACAGTCAATAAAAAAAATCAACCAATCAATTAAAAATATCAGCCTATCAATCAAACAATCTACCCATCAATCAAAAAATATCATATAAACAAACAAAAGCAAAAAACAACTTTAAAAATCCAAATCATTACCATCTGGAGATCTTCTAAGTTATTGAAAACAATTGGAAAGTTATTTGTTTGCCAACTCTTGTGAGTCCACAGTGTGAGGACCATACTCTGTGGGGGGAAGAGAGATGGGGATGGTTCTGGTGCTGGTCCTGTTGGCAATAATGGAAATCTACTTTGTTTATATGGCTTAAGATGGATTAGCACAACAGAGAAACATCAAAATTATTTTCTAATCTGATTGTCTGGTCACCAGATAATTATCTGGACCCTGGTCAGTAGCATTTGTGTTTGTAGCTAGGTGCTTTGAAATCAGCTCTAACGTAGAGCACCTATCTGTACACTAGAGAGAAAGTCTGCCTTGGGCTCCATATCCTCAAATGTTTCCTACGCTTGATCCCATTATTGTAACCGCTGTGTCAATTCTTCTCTTTGAAGGTCTTTCCTCTTAGTCACTGACTCTCCCCTCTACCTCTCTAGCATAGGAATAGTGACCTTTCTAGTGACTGGTCTCTCTTGATGACACGTCTAAAGTAGCAGACACTGTCTTTACATTGTTGCTTCATAGACACATTCTTTCTGTATTTCTTCTAAGACCAATTTTTCTTTTTGTCCCAGCAACCTATGATATATTAAATATTCGTTGCCCAAACAGTAATGCAAATGTATCAACTTTCACTCAGTCATCTATATTCATTGTCCAATTTACCCAGGCATATGAGAAAATTGAAAATATGACTAATATCAGGCAAACATTAATGTTAAAATTAATCATTACTTTTTAATCATTTAAGGAGATATTTTACAGCAGATTTTCCCTGTACAATATGCTTGGTTTTTGTTTTATTTTCTTCATCCCTACCCTCACTGCTGCTTTCCTGGATGTTGATTGTATATCTAAATAAAATACAATCCTTGGAATTAGTTGAGTACATTCAGTGTTGAAAGAGCATTGTGCTGTCCCCTGTATCGTCCTTAGCCACTGAAGGGCATCATGTCTCAGAGTAGGGCCAGCCATGTTCTCTCTGTGGACTGGCTGCTCTACTCAGTAGCATCATCCTCACGGCCTGGTGGGCCAGGCTGTGTTCCACTCTCTCCTCCTGGCCCTTCATCTGCTCCCGTGTGCTCTGATCAGTTATGTCCATCTCCCGGAGCTGCAGAGTCAATGTCGTCCTTTGGAACGAATTCTTTTCGGGGGAGGGGCAGGAATCCACTTAATTTATGGTGCTGGGCCAGCCTCCCAGACCTCTCCACAGGTTCCCTACTCCATGCCGGGTGTGGGAATTGTGCCTGACCTGATCCCACAACACCGAGGCAAAGCACTGGGGGAGTGCAGCGGAACAGCAAGGGAATGGAGTGGCAAGGTCTGGAGGGAATGCTGAAAGTGGACTTTGGGGACAGGGCGTGGTGCCCCAATAGACTGAAGTGGAAAACACTCCAAGGGCCAACAAACGATCCTTGAACTACCTACAAGCTTTTCTTTTGTGAAGTGTTTTGTTTTGTTCTTTGTCAGTGATTTGTTTTGTTACTTTGTTGTCTGGTTGTATACTGTTCTTTTGTTTTCTTCTGTCTTGTTTTCATGCATGTGTGTGTCCACAGGTCTGTCTGAATAGGACAGGCTGGATGAACTATCTGGAGGAAAAACAATGGGACCAACAGTTCCGGGGGATTTGGGGTGGTGGTGGGGTAAGTGGGTAAGGAAGTGGTGTCAACAAACACAGGGACAAGGGAACAACATGGGACCCAAAATGGTAGGGGGGAGTGGCAGGCCTGGTGGGGAGTGATCAAGGGTAAGGTTGCATAGAGAAGAGGTATAGCTGTAGCCCAGGTGGTGACGGAGCATGGTAGTAGGGCAGGAAGAAAGTGAAGGGAGATGGAGGAAAGAGCTAAGAGTCAAAGGGCATTTATGGAGGTCTGGACAAAGACATGTGCATGCAAATATATGTACATATGAGGATGGGGAAATAGATCTATGGTTCTATATTTATAGGTTAAGTATTAAGGGGGAAGAAGGACCTTGGGCCTCTACTCAAATACTCCCTCAATGCATGAATACTTTTTTCTATTAAATTTGCACTCTATGATGCTCACTCTCTGACACAACTGCTGAAGCCAAAGTGTGTGAACAAGTAAATGTGGTGAAGAAAGCTGATGGTGCCCGGCTATCAAAAGAGATAGTGACTGGGGCCTTAAAAGCTTGAAGATAAACAAGCGGCCATTTAGCTCAGAAGCAAAAAAGCCCACATGGAAGAACACACCAGCCTGTGTGATCGAGTGGTCCCGAAGGGATCAGTTATCAGGCATCAAAGAACAAAAAATCATATCATTGACTGCACACCTCCATGATAGGATCACTGAAGACAAATGGGTGCATAAGCAAATGTGGCAAAGAAAGCTGATGGTGCCCAGCTATCAAAAGAGATAGTTTCTGGGGTCTTAAAGGTTTGAAGGTGAACAAGCGGCCATCTAGCTGAGAAGCAACAAAGCCCACATGGAAGAAGCACACCAGCCAGTGCGATCACAAGGTGCCAAAGGGACCAGGTATAAGGCATCATGCAAAAAAAAAATATATATATATATATGTATATGCATATGTGTGGGTGTGTGTGTATACCATATTGAATGAAGGGGGAAGTGCAGAGTGGAGACCCAAGGCCCAAGTGTCGGCCACTGGAGATCCCCTCAGAGAGGGGTTTAGGAGAGGAGATGGGTCAGTCAGGGTGTGAGATAGCACCGATGAAGAACACAGCTTTCCCCCAGATCCTGGATGCTTCCTCCCCCCAACTACCATGATCCGAATTCTATCTTGCAGGATGGGATAGGGCAGAGGTTATACACGGGTGCATATGGGGGCTGGAGGCACAGGGAATCCACGGTGGATGATACCTTCAGGACCAAGGGTATGAGGGGCGATGCTGGGAGAGTGGAGGGTGAGTGGGTTGGAAAGGGGGAACTGATTACAAGGATCCACGTGACCTCCTCCCAGGGAGATGGATGGCGGGGGGGGGGGGAGGGAGACTCCGGAGAGGGCAAGATATGACAAAATAACAATGTATAAATTATCAAAGGCACATGAGGGACGGGGGAGTGGGGAGGGAGGGAAATAAAAGAGGACCTGATGCAAAGGGCTTAAGTGGAGAGCAAATGCTTTGAGAATGATTGGGACTGGGAATGTGCAGATCTGCTTTACACAATTGATGTATGTATAGGTATGGATTGTGGTAAGAGTTGTATGAGCCCCTAATAAAATGTAAAAAAAAGAAAAGAAGAGGAAAAAAAAGAAAATGATTAGGGCAAAGAATGTACAGATGTGCTTATACAATTGATATATGTGTATGTATGGATTGTGATAAGAGTTGTATGAGCCCCTAATAAAATGTTTTTAAAAAAAGAGCATTGTGGTTGTATGTGTGGATTGTGATGAGAATTGTACGAACCCACAATAAAATGATATTTTAAAAGAGAGCATTGTGTTAGACCGGTTGACTTGAGAAACAAATGCAGAGACACTCATATATGTCTAAAAAGTGTTTTACATAAAAGAGTAATTGTATGTCAAGAAAACATCCCAGCCCAGGCCAGATCAAGTCCGTAAGTCTGCTATTAGGCTGATATTAGTCCAGAAATCCCTCTTCAGACTCACACAGCTTATTGTAATGATGCAAAATGCAGGAATAACACAGAGCAGTGGGTGCAAAATCTTGTGGATCCACAGTGGTGGTGGAAGCCCCTCCAAGGCTTTCCCAGGTCTCCGTGTGGCTCCATGTGGCTTCTCACCAGGAGGGTGAAAGCAGAGAGGGAGAGAATCCTCAAGGCATAATTATACACAGCACAGCGACATGGTCCACCATGACCCATGGGTAGGCTTGGCCCACAAGTTGCATAGAACAGTCAACTCAGGCTAGGGGAAAGAGAGTAAGTTCCCATAATCTTCACAGGAAGGCCACGCCCACAAGGAGGCATCATTAGGCTGTTACCTGATTGAGAGGCTAGACTCCAACCCTACACCTATTTATCAAGTTGACATGAAATTATGTAACTACCACAAACAATTTATGATCCATCCTTTTATCGGTGATAGTATAGTATCCATATCCTTGCAAAGAAGACGAATTCATAAGAAAATATTCAAATTTAGACACTAACTGATAATGCAATTACTAATACATGATGACATGAAAATTTTTAACAACAGCAGTAATATATTATTAATACAAATTACAATTTTGGTGCCTTCAGAATAACTGATTATTGGAATGTGAAAGTCATTGTTAACCATTACCATTAGGATATTTGCTGAGGTATAGGAAAGAGATGTAGAAAATAGAAGCTGGAAAACATGATTTTAGTGATAGACAGTACAAAATTATCACTTGATAAAATATGCAAGACCAATGATTTCTTCATGGCAAATTCTTTTTTTTTCAACAGCATTGATGGAAAGTGTGATAATTAGATTTTAAGTGAAGTGTTCTCCCATGTTGTGATCTAACATAGTATCATAGGTCAATTCCAATTCTGGGGAGCAGCCAGGCAGTTCTGGGGAAAACAGACTTCTTTAATCTGGTCACAGTCTTGATACAATTAAGGGAGTTTCCATTCAGGGTGCAACTTACTCTTAGTAGAAATTGACAGTGTGTGGAAGCTAGCTCCCTCCTACTGTTGGATTTGGATCTTCAACCTGGTTCAAGACCTTCCTGTTATATCCCCTGCTGATCTCAGGGGCCACTATTGGACTATTGACCTTGGATTCATTTGGTTGATCACAGATTCATTCAGCTCACTTTCCATCAGTCTATGCACTTCCTTCTTCTTCCTGCTTTCTATATATCAGCCCAGAACTATAGTAACTAGGAGAAGGCTTCATCTTACCCACAGACTTGAAACTAACTGGACTTACCACCTTATCCTACTGTATGAGCATTTCTTGATATGTCTCCTTCTCTATACACATACAAGTGTCACTGATTTTGTTTCTCCAGAGAACACAGAAATTGTACACATGGACATTACTGAACTGAATGCACAAAAGTCAATTGATTTACTCTGTGAAAATAACTAGAGAAACCCAAGATCATCCGTCCTAAAAAGGAGAGGCTGACTGTGAAATGCATCATCCATTTCTCATATACAAATTGAGTTGATGCTAATTTAAAAAATTAAATCCATTAAGCCAAAATATGATTTTGAGTCTATCACAACTGAATTCGCAGAACAACAGTAGATTGGACACATTGAATGGGAATGATCAAAGATAAGGTTGGATTAACATAAAGCACATCATACCTGAAGGCCATTTAAAAGACAAGAAAGAAAGAAAAGACCAACATCTATGTCTAAAGAGACTCTGGAACTTTGTCTACAACCTTGTCTATAGCTTCACTGCCTTGGAATCAATTCTGACTTGTAGCAATTCTATAGGACAGGGTACAACATCACTTTATGTAGTTCTTTAGAGACTTTAAATTTTTACAGAGTACAGCCTCATCTTTCTTCTGCATACCATGGAGATGCAAAAGTAAAATGAAATAACAAAAAAGTTTAACAGAATATTGCATAGGGTGGATTGAAAAATACAGTATAAAATATTATAATAAAAAGTGCAAATATTTGGAAATTATAAAATCAATGTGGAAAAAGGTGCTCAACATTTCTTTTTTAAAAAACAATTTATTAGGGGCTCAAAAACTCTTATCTCAACATTTCTTAAGCTGAAGTAACTAATAAAACATTCAAGTCTCAAATGGAAATAGTGAAGAATTCTGTAGTCAAAATGTTGAACTACACATGAAGTATTAAAGGAAGGTGAAAATAATACACAGTTACTGTACCAAAATAATTTGTAAATGTTCAATAATTTAATAGGTAGCATATAATTAAGAAACAATGGTGTTGGAGGAAGAAGTCCAACCTGTATTGACAATTAAAGACAATGGTAAAAAAGAGGCTTCAGGAATTGAAAGACTACAAACTTGAATGTTTCAACAAAGGATGCACTGCTCACTGCCATGACATTTGGAATGACAGCTACCTGGCCGAGAAACTGGAAGAGATCCATATTTGCTTCCATTCCAAAGAAGGTGACCCTATAGAATTTGGAAATTATCCAACAGTATTAGCAATATCACGTACAAGTAAATTTTGCTAAAGATCATTCAATAACAGTTGCAGTGGTCCATTGAAAGGGAGCTGCCAAAAATGTTAACTCACTTCAGAAGAGGATTTGGAATGACAAAGACTACTGAACAGGACTTGGAATGAGACAGAGCAATGAGAGAGACCATTGATCAGCACAAAGGAACACTGAATGGTTTAAAATCAGAGAACTTGTTAGTCAAGGGCATCAAAAAAGCAGCAAAGCAGCACTGAGATGGATTGACACAGTGGCTGCACTAATAGAACCAAACATAACAACAGTTTAGAGGATGACATGGGGCTTGGCAGTGTTTTGTTCTGTTATACATGGGCGCTCACTGTAAGTTAGAACCTAATCATTGGCACCTAACAACAATACATCTCCAAGGTGATTTTGATGCAAACTGATTTCAGTATTTTTAGTTCTGGCAGAATGATCATGCTTATAAAATAGCAGTAGTCATTGATGGAAAGAAAGAAAAAGAATATAGCAGGAATATTTAGCTACATGATTTATTAAATTTCTTAAATTTACATGCTTATGGGAGGCCTGGTAGGGCATGATCAAGGCTATTGTAATGAAGAGGTATTGCTGAAACCCAGGTGGGGATGGAGCATGATAGTGGGACAGGCGGAAAGTCAAGGGAAATAGAGGAAAGAGCTGGGAGGCAAAGGGCATTTATAGAGGTCTATACAGAGACATGTACATATGCAAATATATATGAGGATGGGGAAATAGATCTATGTGCCTATATTTATAGGTTTAGTATTAAGGTGGCGGAAAGATATTGGGCCTCAACTCAAGTACTCCCTCAATGCAAGAATACTTTCTTCTATTAAATTGGCATTCTATGATGCTCACCCTCCTGACACAACCACTGAAGACAAAGCAGGTGAATAAGCACATGTGGAGAAGAAAGCTGATGGTGCCCAGATATCAAAAGATGTAGCATCTGGGATCTTAAAGGCTTGAAGATAAACAAGCAGCCATCTAGCTCAGAAGCAACAAAGCCTAAATGGAAGAACACACTTGTGTGATCATGAGATTTCAAAGTGATCAGACATCAAAGAACAAAAAAATCATATCATTGGTGCACACCTCCATGATATGATCGCTGAGGTCAAACAGTTGCATAAGCAAATGTGGAGAAGGAACCTGATAGTGCCCGACTATCAAAAGGTATAGCATCTGGGATCTTAAAGGATTGAACGCAAACAAGCGGCCATCTAGCTCAGAAACAACAAAGCCCACATGGAAGAAGCACACCAGCCTGTGCAATCATGAGGTGCTGAAGAAATCATGTACCAGGTATCATCAGAACAAAAAAAATCTTACCATAGTGAATGAAGTGGGAAGTGCAGTGTGGAGACCCAAAGCCCATTTGTCAGCCACTGGAGATCCCCTTGCAGAGGAGTCTAGGGGAGGAGATGAGTCAGTCAGGGTGCGATGTAGCACCAATGAAGAATACAGCTTTCCTCCAGTTCCTAAATGCTTCCTCCCCGCCTCTCCCTGCCACCCTCCATCACCCCATCATGATCCAAATTCTACCTTGCACGTCTGGCTACACCAGAGGATGTACACTGGTGCAGATAGGAGCTGGAGGCACAGGGAATCCAGGCTGGATGATACCTTCAGGACCAAGGGTGTGAGTGGTGATACTGGGAGGGTAGGGAGAGTGGGTTGAAAAGATGAAACTGATTACAGGGATCTACATGTGACCTCCTCCCAGAGGGATAGACAACAGAAAAGGGGGTGAAGGGAGATGTCGGACAGGGAAAGATATGAGAAGATAATAATTTATAAATTACCGAGGGCTCATGAGGAAGTGGGGAGCAGGGATGGAGGGGAAAAAAGAGGACCTGATGCCAAGGGCTTAAGTGGAGAGAAAATGCTTTGAAAATGATGAGGGCAATGAATGTACAGACGTGCTTTACACAATTTATGTATGTATGGACTGTGATAAGAGTTATATGAACTCCTAATAAAATGTTTTAAAAAATAAAAGAAATAGTGCAAAGAGAAAGCATATTTCAAAGAAGACCTTTCAACTGCTAAAATGTTGATTCTCAAATTTTGCACAACCTAAAATCTACTCAGAAACTAAATAATATGTGACTCCATCACTCACAATTCATATTCAATATTTAAAAGAAGTTTCTATCTTATATACTTCCTAGAAGCCTATTCGTTTCAGAATACAGTAGATTCTGAAGGATACTATGGGAAAAGTACTGAAATGAATAAACTCTATAGGTAGACAACAGGTTTTTACGTTTTTTTCTAAAGCCTTGGGAAAATTAATTTATAGTACTTTTGCATCAAGTATTTGGTTCTAGTCTCTAAAATCTAGAATTACTCTGAGGTTTTATAACTTTCTTGAATTAAGATTTTATTTTATTCCAGTACACTAAAGAGGCAAATTGTCTTAGCTATAGGTCAAATCAATCAACGTAGTGAGGTTTCTAAAAGGAGTTGACTTTTTTGTCTGACTTGTCTTGATAGAAGATTAAAATAAATGTAACCTGTAGATTGTAAAATATAAACAGATGAAAGAAATGTTCTAACATTGAAGACAATATATCAGGTTCAAATCTCAACTGCTGCTTACTATTAAAAGAACTTCAGGCAAGGACTTGGCTCCTTCCTCTAGGAACCAAAATTTCATGTTCTTTGATGCTAGCCAACCTAACATCAATCTTTGATGTTAGCTGTAAATCAAAAGTACAATGATATTTCCCCACCTCCCACCCCCCTGCAGCAAAATTGACAGGGAAAAAATTAAATGAACAACAGATGTTGGTGAGTTTGTAGGGATAATGAAACCTATATCCTGTGATGATATTGTAAAATGGTACAAAAACTGTGGGAAATGGTATGGTGTTTCTACAGGAAGCTAGAACTACAATTGTCTTATTATCCTCCTCAGTGTCCAAACAATATAAAATAGTGGCATGGATAGAAACATGCACACCCATGTTAATTGAAGCATTATTTACAGTTGTAAAAAGAGGATACAACCTAAGTGTCCATCAATGAATGCCTGGATATAAAAATTATTATGCATACATGTAATGCATGTAATAATAGAAGTACTGTATTATAAAGTATAACGATGAGTCTTTGGTACACCTCATAACTAATGGATGTATGTGAAGCTCATTATTTTTAGTGAAATAAGTTAGTCATAAAAGGACAAATATTATAGAGTCAAGATAATAAACAATTGTTATTTGGTTAATGGAAAAGTCGATATAAAATAGGAGTGAAGTTACTACAACTTGACCAAGGAAAATGAAGACATTGGAAGTATTTAAGGAAAAAGGGACAATTTCAGTAAATGCTATAAGATACATAATATTAAATGACAGAATTAACAACCCAAAACACATGTTAGCCCTAGATAACTAGAGAAACAAATCCAGTGACACTCGTAAATGTATAAGGAATAATTTTATATCAATAAGTAATTGTATATCAGGAAAATATCCCAGTCAAGCCAGCTCAATCCTAAATCTGATACTAGGACATAAGTTATTCTTAGACACACACAGCTAGATGCAATGATGTAGAATGCAGGAAGACCATAGGCTGTTAGGCTAAAAGTCTTGTGGATCAAATGGTGGTGGCACAGGTTTCAGTGTAGCTGGCCAGCATGATGTGAAGGAAGGGTGGTGGTGGGAGGGACCTAGGACACTCCTTATGAGGAGGTCATGTCCATAGGAGGAACCACCAGGCTACACTCTACCTCTACACTTCCAGTTGACATGAAATAATGTAACTACCACAATATATTTCATACAGGTAGGGATTTATTTATATATGTGTATATAAAATCATATGTGAACATCTGCATGTATAGGTATACATGCGTGTGTTGTTTTGAGTATATGAGGGGATAACCACCAAAAATGAAAAAAATGCTCCACTTGGTGGAGCTTTCATAGTATACATTTTTCCCACTAGGCGATCATCTCACAATTTGTTGTTAGTGCACACAGTAGAATCACCTTGGAAGGTTCTCTGTTCACAGTGAATTTTTTTTAAAGTAGTTTCACTTGTACCTCTTTTTGTGTGTGATGGTCGATTTAAGAGAATATCATGTGGCTGTGAAATTTTGTTTCCTGCTTGGGAAAAAATGCTGCAGAAACTGTTGTGAAGTTGAATACAACTTACAAGGACAGCGCAAAGGGACAACCTTAAGTATATGAGTAGTTTTCTCATTTCAAAAAAGGTAAAATGTTGATTGATGAAAAACTTTGTTCTGGACATCTGTCAACTGCCTGAATGGATGAAAATGTTGACTCATAGTGCATTTGGAATTCATTTCCCTAGGCAAGACTGTTAATCAAGCTTTCTATTTAGAAGTTCTGAAAAGATTGCATCACAGTGTGTGACAAAAAAGGCCTGATTTGTCACAGACAGGGGACCAATTTTGTTCCCATGACAATGCACCTGTTCCCGCAGCCATCTCAGCGTGTCAGTTTTGGCAAAAAAATAACAGCATGCCTCTCTTGTTCCTCACCACTGTACTCACCTAACCTCACTTCTTGTGACTTCTTTTTGTTTCTGTGAATGAAAACAGACATGAAAGACGTGATAGGTAGGTTTATTGTGTCAACCTGGCCAATGGGAATATCTGGGATTAATTAAGGTCACAGTTTGATTGGAGGGCAAAGAGCTAAGTATGTCAGCAAACCCCACCCTATCTCCCTCTTGCTCTCTGCTGATCGGACTAGCATGCAGCTGTCTTAGCTAGATCTCTGCCTCAATTTGTGAGCTACACTACCCATGGGACAGACAACCTGTGGATCCTGTTACTAGAACTTGAGATTCCTTAAAGATAGGTTTCACCAGGCTGCTGATATAAACATCGTTTGAGCTTTGGGCTGTCAGATCCTGTGGTCTTGTTGACTGTTGGTGACCCACCCTGCTGTTTGTTGCTTGTGGCCAGATTGCCTGCATTGTCCAAGGAAGACTCAGTTGTCTACTTCCTTGACCTTGGACTCAGCAGCCCTCATGAGTTGAAGGACATCCAGTGTTATAACTGTTCCACTCAAGTGACTTGAACTGAGTGCTCTGTACTCAGTTGAACTGAGTGCTCTGTGTGGACTAATTAGCTGTTATTCCTTCATGCTGTGTGTGTGTATATATATATATATATATATGTTTATACATATAAACAAAACCAGGAGGTGTGTAAGGAAAGCAATTTGAAGTTATAGAAGAGGTGAAGAAAAAAATGAGGGAATTGGCATACGCCATCCGAAAAGATTAGTTTGAAAAATGTTTTCAAGAATGAAATCACAGATTTGACAAATATTTTAAGTGTAATGGAGAGAAGGTTGTTTAGTAAAAAAAAAATTAAATACATAGCGTTGAAAAAAATCTGTTTTATTATTTTTGGGGGGGGCAGAACTCCCTCATATGTCTATAACTATATTTTTATCTATCTCTGTAATAAATAATTTAGGTAGCCATAATATAAAGAATTACTAGGCATATAGAAGCAGCCTAGGATTGATTTACTGGGTTAAAAATCTTAGAACCATTGTCACATGAGACAAGATAATTTCCTTGTATAATATCATTTACAAATTTAATATTCTACACTCAAATGTGGTGAGTTCTCTCTGGTGTCTTAAAAGTTTGTGCGCAGTCATCTAACATGTAACTGGCCTCTACTCATCGGGAGCAAAGGAGAATGAAGTAAATCAAAGAGTCTGAAGAAGTGATTTCACTGGACTAAAAGTCTGCATGAATCACGACCCCTTCTAGCCTAAGTCCAAAGGAACTAGTCCCATGACCAATCGTTTTAACCAGAGACCCAGTAGAAGGCACCAGATAAAAGGGGAGAAAGATAGAGAATAAAATTTAAATTAGAATCCTCAAGATCATCATGCTAAAATATGAACTTCATGTTTCATATAGAATCAGTGAACTTGGCACTGATTCTACTTCTGAAGGACACACATTGGTCAAATATTAGATTACCTTCTAAAATAAACAATGCTATCCGGTTGAGTAATGAAGTTTCTTAAAGTATCATTATGAGGCCAAAAATTACAGTTTACCCAAAAGAACAGATTAGAAACTACAAAGAGGAAAAGAGGCGAGGTCTCTGAGAACCAAGAAAAAGGTAAACAAACAAGCACCATCAATAGAGATGATGAGATTGCTGACGTATTGTGACAAGTGTAACCCATGCATTTGCGCAGTTTACTTTTATGCAAATTAACTGAGAACCTAAAATAAAATAAACACACTGAATTCAATTCTGACTCTGGAGAAGAGAACGGTCACTTGGGGCCCCAAGGGTGTAAATCTTTACAGCAGCAGACTAGCACCTTGTTTCCCTCGCTGAGTGTCTGGAGTATTGGAATTGCTAGTCTTTTGTTAAGCTCATGAGAGCACTAATCTTTGCCACCAATATTCCTTAGAACACATATGAAAATGTGTGCACCCAGAAGGAAAAGTAAAAAAAATTATTACTGCAAAGTAATAGATATTTTATTAAGTAAATATATCAGAACAAGACTTTTTGTTTCTCAACATATTCTGTATCAATATCTATATCATCCTATCTCAGTCTCTCTACTGTTCTGAGAAGAATTCTGCATTCTTAATTTACATCACACCAAACAACAGTTTGGACATCCTCCATGGACTCGTATTATGTTCCTTGTAAATATTACTTCAGTGAGAGGAACAAAAACAAAACGGAGGGCGCCAGATTAGAGCTGTAGGGTAGAGGGAATAAATTTACCAATAAAATTGTTACAGAACAGTCCTTGTTACAAAGAAGGGCAAATACATTGTAGTTAAGGGGTGGGTGGGTGGCAGGATCGTCATGGTAATTGCCCTTCATTTCACCAATACAATTTACAAATTTTAAATAACTTCACAATAACCCACTATAACCATCCTGTGTCCGCTGGAAAAGAAATCTATCAGGATCATCCCTTTGGCATCTCTCCAAAATAGTAGCCATAACTTTCTGAGCTGACCCTGCAGCTTTGAACACCATAGAAACCATTGTTTTGAGGCGCTCCCGTGTTCTGTATCATATTGGTAAAGCCACATTATATTTGGGGTTATGATTTGTTCTATACAATCATCTTCATTTGCCTTGAACTTGCTAAAAAGGCTTATGAAAAGATCAGTTCTTTGAGCAGGAACATATTGAGCTGAACATTTGTAGTGGTTAAAATGCACAGTGATAATTGGAAATGCCGAATCGTCTTAGATTCCAACTTTATTAACGACGGCCAAACCATAGAATTCACTGCTATGCAGTCAATGCTGACTCATAGCTACCTGTGTCGGTTTCCAGTTTCCATGGAAGAAAGTCAAGTCTTTCTCCTGCGGAGTTGCTGGTGGGTTCGAACTGCTGACTACTTGGATTGCACCTTAACTCTTAACAACTAAACCACAGGGATCTATTGGTTATGCATCAGTGGTAGTTCTATATTTTATTTTATTTTTTAAAAATCATTTTATTAGGGACTCATACAACTCCTATCACAAACCATACATACATCAATTGTGTAAAGCACATCTGTACATTCTTTGCCCTCATCATTTTCAAAGCATTTGCTCTCCACTTAAGCCCTTTGCACCAGGTCCTCTTTTTTTCCCCTCCCTCCCCGCTCCCCACTCCCTCATGAGCCCTTGATAATTTATAAATGATTATTTTGTCATATCTTGCCCTGTCTGACATCTCCCTTCACCCCCTTTTCTGTTGTCCATCCCCCAGGGAGGAGGTCACATGTACAGTCTTCATCCAACAGTTGCTGGACTTCAACTATAATATTATCATTCATTGAGATTGATGATCTTCCCTCACTTGGCTCATCTTTGAGGTCTTCTTGCTCTTACTTAAAATATTTACTCATCTAAAAAGCTGGCATATTTTTCTCTCTTTTTAAAATCATTTTATTGGGGGCTCCTACAACTCTTACCGCAATCCATACATGCACCCATTGTGCCAAGCACGTTTGTTAAGCTGGCATCTTGGGAAGGGCAGTACTCCTCTAAATTGTTGCAAAGCTTCAGTGATTTGAGATGATGTCACTTGACTTTGTTAAAAAATTGATATTAGCCCTCCCTCAATATAATTTTTTTCATGGCACACAAAGTACGTGTATTGTTTTTTAAAAGTCATTCTAATAAGATTAAAGCAAGTATATTGCCAAAATTGCTTGCAGGCATGCATTGATAACAGAGACATGCTTAAATATGTTTTACTGGGATTAAAAACCCTCCTTGTATGAGCCCAAACCCCAGTAGCAATACTTTTACACACACACGTAAATACAGACACCCTGGGACAGGTGCGGGGGGCGGGGAGAGCATAGAATCATAAAGGAATCCCATTAGTGTTGTAAAAGTAGTGACTTGGTACCTAGTTGTTCACTCTGTCCATACTGCTTTACACCTTATGGCAATTGTCGAATTAATTATCCTTCACTTACTATAGAAGAGAAACGCGACCCTTGTTATGTAATTGGCAGAGGCTAGGAAATATGAAGCAGAAGCTTCACCTTGAAAAATACTCGATAGTTCTCCTCTGGCAGGGCTCCCCTACTGAAGAATGTTACCAATTTGCATCAACTCAAAGTCTAGTGTCACACACATCACCCAAGGGTATACTAGTGTACCATACATGATGGGGCATTCAACACATATTTAAATATATGTAACACTGATGTATATATTTCTTGCAATTGCATATGAATGCAGAGTACAAGTTACTTTAACAAAGGGTATTCTATTGCAGTTAACTAGTTTGAGGGTCCTTAAGTTAGGGACAGTTATTAATTAATTAGAATGTTGAAGAACACCAAATTAGTTATTTTAATTCTCTTTAATATGTTTTAAAGTATTTGTTTTTTCTAAAACTATACAATTGTGAACCATCCTTCCACTCTCTTGTAACATTGATTTGTGATGTAATCATTTATGTCTTTTTTATATTCCATTTTATGTTTCATTGTATGTTCAATTCTTGATATTTGGTCTGCACCGATGTATTGAAATGACTCTTGCCCGTCTTTCTACATCTTCACCAGGGATCCCATTGGGCACAGTGGCATGACAAATTTGTAATCCCATTCAGAAATATTAGCATTCTTTCTGCTATGTTGCTCGGCAGGAATGATAGAGCCTCAAACCCTAATTACCAATTTACTACTCAGGCCTTCCCAGAGATGAAGTGGTAACAGAACCAGACTTGACAGCTTTATCACCAGTGCTTTCAGGTTTTTTTCTCAGTGAATTCCAAAAATCAATTAGAGAAATTGTAGTCCAAATCACACAAGGCTGGCACCTTAGACTCTTCTCAGTCAGACCTAGAGTTCCTCATGACTCACATGGAAAGGCTTTTTTTTTTTTACTGAGTGAGTTAGTGACTCAATGAGTGATTTAGTGAGAGAGTGAGTGAGAGAGTTAGTGATAGTGAGACAGTGAGTTAGTGAGTGAGAGTGAGTCTGTAAGGCATTTTTTAATGAAAATTTCAAGGAATTTTGTTTCTTTTAAAATGATTAAGATATAGTCAATTATTATGGCCCTGCTAGTCATACTTCTGTATGTGATGTATTATGATTCTGGACTCTATGCCTACCGTAATAATCCCATACTTGAGAGAGTTTTCTTTTAAGGTGGGATGAATATTTGGACTCTAATAGAGGATTTGACTGAAGCAAACATCTTTTGTTTCCTTGGTGTTATGGTCTTCTAAAAGTCAAATAGCACAACTCCATCCAAACCATTCCTTTGTGTCTAAGAGCCATCTAAGACAGAGAGGGCGTGGAGTCCAGGAGCTTCATGATCTCTGTCTGAAGTGGAAAGGCCAAGACCAGAGGCACATGAGACTGTGACATGGAGTCTATAGGACAGAGCAAGAGGAACTGTGAGGCAGAGTGATGGTGAGCTTCCTTGCCAAGGAGACACAGGCTAATGAGCTGTGTGGCTGAGAGCTGAGAACCAGAGAGAGAGACATAGTTGCTGGCTCAGGAGAAATGTGACTGTGGACCAATGAGTGAATCCTTATTCTTGACTGATCTTGACATATGGCAACCTATTAACTTCCCTACTAAGCCTCCATAATCCTAGTACTGTCTGTGAGTGTGGGGTGGGCATCGCAACAAAGCATTGAACCCAGCATAGAAGTAGAGTGCTGTAGGAGGAATGGTGACGTGAGGGTAGACAAGAAGGATGGGGAGCGGAGGAATGCAGTTTGCCAATAGAGAAGCCAACGGAGGTCAGAAATAGCCTCCTGCGCCACTTTACTGCAACTATTTAAAAAATAAACTTTGTAAGCTTGGATTATGCCTTGTAAATATTCAAGCAATTGCTGTTCCCACATATTTAACTCGAACCATTCAAAGTTAAATGGACTAGTCTACACTCTGTACGGATGACATCTTACATCATATACAAATGGTAAGCAGAGTTGAATGGTTTTTTTTTTTTTTTTAAACATTTTATTAGGGGCTCATACAACACTTATCACAATCCATACATAGACATACATCAATTGTATAAAGCACATCTGTACATATTTTGCCCTAATCATTTTCTTTTTTTTTTTTTTCTTTTACATTTTATTAGGGACTCCAACAACTCTTACCACAATCCATACATATACATACATCAATTGTACAAAGCACACCCATACACTCCCTGTCCCAATCACTCTCAAGGCATTTGCTCTTCACCTAAGCCCCTTGCATCAGGTCCTCCTTTTTTTCCCCCCCCCCTCCCTTTTCCCCCCTCCCACATATGCCCTTGGTAATTTATACCTCGTTATTTTGTCATATCTTGCCCTATTCGGGGTCTCCCTTCCCCCCTTCTCTGCTGTCCCTCTCCCAGGGAAGAGGTCACATGTGGCTCCTTGTAATCAGTTTCCCCTTTCCAACCCACTCACCCTCCACTCTCCCAGCATCGTCCCTCACTCCCTTGGTCCTGGAGGTATCATCCACCCTGGATTCCCTGTATCTCCAACCCTCCTATGTACCAGTGTACAGCCTCTGTCCTATCCAGCCCTGCAAGGTAGAATTCGGATCATGGTAGTTGGGGGGAGGAAGCATCCAGGATCTGGGGGAAAGCTGTGTTCTTCATCGATACTACCTCACACCCTAATTAACCCATCTCCTCTCCTAAGCCCCTCTATGAGGGGATCTCCATTGGCTGACACTTGGGCCTTGGGTCTCCACTCTGCACTTCCCCCTTCATTTAATATAATATATATATACACATACATATATACATATACACATAAATACACATACATACACACACTTATATTTTTTTTTTTGCATGATGCCTTATATCTGGTCCCTTGGGCACCTCGTGATCGCACTGGCCGGTGTGCTTCTTCCATGTGGGCTTATTTGTTTCTGAGCGAGATGGCCACTTGTTCACCTTCAAGCCTTTAAGACCCCAGACACTATCTCTTTTGATAGCCGGGCACCATCAGCTTTCTTCACCACATTTGCTTATGCACCCATTTGTCTTCAGCGATCCTATCATGGAGGTGTGCAGTCAATGATATGATTTTTTGTTCTTTGATGCCTGGTAACTGATCCCTTTGGGACCACTCGATCACACAGGCTGGTGTGTTCTTCCATGTGGACTTTGTTGCTTCTGAGCTAGATGGCCGCTTGTTTATCTTCAAGCCTTTAAGACCCCAGTCACTATCTCTTTTGATAGCCGGGCACCATCAGCTTTCTTCACCACATTTACTTGTTCACCCATGTAGGCTCCAGCTGTTGTGTCGGGAGAGTGAGCATCATAGAGTTCCAATTTAATAAAAGAAGGTATTCATGCATAGAGGGAGTGTTTGAGTAGAGGCCCAAGGTCCTTCCGCCACCTTAATACTTGATCTATAAATATAGACACAAAGATCTATTTCCCCAACCTCCTATATATATTTGCATGTACATGTCTTTGTCTAGACCTCCATGAATGCCCTTTGACTCCTAGCTCTTTCCTCCATCTCCCTTGACCTTCCTCCTGCCCTACTACCATGCTTCATTGCCACCTGGGCTAGAGTATACCTCTTCTCTAATCAACCTTACCCTTGATCATTTCCCACCAGGCCTGCCACTCCCCCTTCTCTACCCTTTGGGGTCCCATGTTTTTCCCTTGTCCCTGGGTTTGTTAACACCACTTCCTTACCCCCCCTACCCCCCACCCCAAGTCCCCCCGGAACTGTCGGTCCCGTTGTTTTTCCTCCCGATAGTTCATCCAGCCTGTCCTATTCAGACAGACCTGTGGAGTCACTAACATGCACGAAAACTAGACAGAGGAACACAAAGCAACAGTATATAACCGGACAACAAAACAACCAAAACAAACCACTGAAAAAGAACAGAACAAAACAGTTCACAAGAGTAAAGCTTGTAGTTAGTTCAGGGATCTTTGCTGGCCCTTAGGAGCGTTTTCCAGTCCAGTCTGTTGGGGCACCACGCCCTGGCCCCAAAGTCCACTTTCAGCATTCCCTGGGGACCTTGCCACTCCATTCCCTTGCTGTTCCGCTGCACTCCCCCAGTGCATTGCCTCGGTGTGGTGGGATCAGGTCAGGTGCAATTCCCACACTGTGTCTCCGGTGCTGTCCCCTGTATCGCCCTTAGTCACTGAGGGGCATCATGTCTCATAGTAGGGCCAGCCATGTTGTTCTCTCTGTGGACTGGCTGCTCTACTCAGGAACATCATCATCACGGCCTGGTGGGCCAGGCTGTGCTCCACTCTCTCCTCCTGCCCCTTCATCTGCTCCCGTGTGCTCTGGTCAAATATGACCATCTCCCATAGCTGCAGGGTCAATGTCGTCCTTTGGAACAAGTTCTTTTCGGGGGAGGGGCAGGAATCCACTTAATTTATGGTGCTGGGGCCTGCCTCCCAGACCTCTCCACCGGTTCCGTCCTCCACGCCGGGATAATGCATTCACACCTTGCGACACTGGGTTGAAGTCTGGTCCCACTTTCCCTGTGGAGATATAAACAATACCCTCCCCTTGGGTGGATTAATGCCCCATTTCTGTCATGCTGATTGTACTTACCTCAGGGGACTCATGTTGTACCTGTCCCTTTGGGACTGGCTTACCTCGCTTAGCATAATTCCTTCCAGCTCTTCCCATGAAATAACGTGTTTCATGTGCTCATCGGTGCTTTTCAATGCTGCATAATACTCCATTGTGTGTATGTGCCAAAGTTTGCTAATCCACTCGTCTATCGATGGAAACTTAGGCTGTTTCCAAGTCTTTGCTATTGTGAATTGTGCCGCAATAAACATTGGAGCGCATATGACTGGTCGTGTTTTATTTGCTGCTTCAACCGGGTATATGCCCAGTAGAGGGATGGCAGGGTCGTAAGGTAGATCGATTTCCATTTTCTTTAGGTATCGCCAGATTGCTTTCCACAGTGTCTGTACAAATCTGCACGACCACCAGCAGTGGAGGAGGGTTCCTATTTCACCACAGCCCCTCCAACACTTGTTGCTCTCTGATTTACTGATCTGGGCTAGCCTCAGGGGTGTTAGGTGGTATCTCATGGTTGTTTTGATTTGCATTTCTCTTATGGCAAGGGACTTGGAGCACTTTCTCATATATTTATTGGCCATATTGATCTCCTCTCTAGTGAAAGTTCTTCTCATTTCTTTTGCCCACTTCCTTAGGGGGTTAACTGTTTTCCTCTTTTTGCAGGTCATGATGGTGTTGTAGATTTTAGTAATGAGCCCTTTGTCTGACGTGTCATTACTGAAAATCTTCTCCCAGTCTGTGGGTTGCCTTGTCACCCTCTTGGCAAAGTCTTTCGAGGTGCACAGGTGTTTTATTCTTATTAGATCCCATTTGTCGATTTCCAGATCACCTGTGTGTGTCCCCTTCCCTGTTGCAGTGAGCCTATGTGCTCCCTGGGCCAGTGCTCTGAGATTAGTCCCAATTCCTTCCTTAATGGTCCTGATGGTTTGGGGTTTGACTTCTAGATCTGTGATCCACCTTGAGTGTATTCTTGTGCATGGGGTGAGGTAGACGTCTTGTTTCAACTTTCTACATGTGGATATCCATTGTTTCCAGCACCACTTATTAAAGAGGGCATCTGCTTCCCACTTGACGTTTTTGGGGCCCTTGTCGAAGATCAGTTGTCTATATGCTGATGATTTTACTCCTGGGCTTTCTATTCTTTTCCACTGGTCTGAGTGTCTATCATTGTGCCAGTACCATGCTGTTTTGACCACTGTAGCTGTGTAGTAGGCATTAAAATCAGGCAGGGCGAGTCCTCCAATTGTGTCCTTCTTCTTGAGGAGTTCTCTGCTAATTCTGGGTTTCTTCCCTCTCCATATGAAGTTGGTGGTCAGTTTTTCCAATTCTTTGAAGAAGGTTGATGGTAATTGGAT